>NW_015622159.1:255339-455808 GCF_000836295.1 Verruconis gallopava
CTTCATCCAAGGCCTTTTTTTTTTTTTTTTTTTTTTTTTTTTTTTTTTTTTTTCAGAAACGCTGACCTGCTGGCGCGATCAACTGCGGGATAGATGGAAAGGAAAGTGAGGCCAGGCCTGCCCTGCTTGTCGTGGGCTTCCCCGTCTTGGGCTGTGCTTTTGCCACACACAAAAAAAGTTCGAAAATATAAATAAAAATAAAATAAAATAGAATAAAAAAGTAAGAAACGAGAATGAGGGAGGGATTAAAAAGAGTGCTGCGTCAACAAGCAACTTCGCCTATGGCGAGACAAGGCTGCTGGTACTGCGCTGTAGCAGCTCATGGCCATCGAGACGCACTGCGAGCTGCCCGGCCATGTGAGGAAAACAACGTGAAATCCAGGATGAAAGATGTCATTCGTGAGACGGGACGAAGCCGGAGGGAAACCAAGGCAGCTTTTGAGCGGGAAGCTCTTTCTAATCTGACTACATTAGATTGCCTTTGCCTTTGAGTGGTGGAGGAACGGGTCTCTTATTCGTCTGGCGAGATTGACTATGCTCCTACCCGTACTTGCTACATAAACCCATTCCTGTGCCTCCTCACCTGGCCACGAATAGACCAGCCGTACTTCTCCCAAACATCTCGTCCTCTCAAGCTTCCCATACCTTCAATAGGCCTTTTGGCTGTTTCCTGTGGTATCTCTCTTTCTCTCACTCTTTCCCATCCAGACCGCATTTGTATGTTGCAACAGCGATCCGATGTGTAAGCCAAAAAAACGGAATGCAGGTGAAAAGGACGAACGGCAGTTACTCCGTTCCACCACAGCATATTAACAATAGTCGAGAACAAAAAGAAGAAAACGAAGAATATAACGAGAAAAAGCTATGGGAAAGCACTGTGGTGGAAGAGGGGAAAGGAGTTATTAATGATAAGTTTGACCAGCCCGATTGTTGTAGCAATAGAAAATGAACAAAGAATGGATGGTGACTCGAAACCGAACAAAAAGAATGAATGAATCAGATCCCATTGCATGCGCGCGTTTGCATCCCATAAATACTCCCTTACAGAACAAACCAGGCGAACAATACAAAACGGCAGGGTAAATCGATCACATACAACACAAGAGTTGGGTCGTGGAACTACAATTTGGTATAAGGTTCGCCAAAGGATTACAGGGACGAAAAAAAAACACAGAGAAGTCGTGAAACGCGCAGAGGCGGGCAGAGCCGGAAAAAGGGGAGGAAACAAAAGGCTGCTTGCTAGAGTCTTTGATCGTTCCCGAGGCAAATTACTGCGCGCCAATTTCCTCCTCAACCCAGCCAGGAAGACCGTTGTGGCCGCCGTCGTTGATGGCAAGGCCGTAACCCGAGTTGCCCACGCTGTAGCCACCGAGACCCGAGCTCATTCCGCTGTAGCCATTGCTTTGGTGCTGCGATTGCTGTGCCAGCGGGCTGGGCATGTTCTGCGCCTGTGTGAATACGGGCAGACTCACGGCGCGCGAGTGCTGCGAGCCGCGACCAGCCATATTTGACGGGGCAAGAAGACCGCCGATGGTGTTGGTGCCGTTGATTCCGTTGATGCCGCTGGAGCTTCCGTTTGCAAGGCTAAAGCTGGCGCTCGAACTATGGGACGGACCGTTTGGGTGCAGACTCGGCGTTGGCTGGGGCGACGTGTCAGCGCTGTAGAAGGCCGCCTGTGTCTGTGCTGACGTGAAGGCAGATTGCTGAGGCAGATTGTTGATCGACGGTATGTCAGGTGTCGATGTATGTGTCGGTACCTGGTTAGCCTGCGCTTGCTGGAGGTACATCAGCAGCGCGTTTGGGCCGCCTGAGTTAAGAATGCCGGTTGTAACATTCGAAGGCGACGTCTGCCGGTTGGGACCCTGCATGCCGTTGACCGGAGATGACGAGGAGCCACCCTCATTGTTTTGCTGGTTCCCATGTTGGGTGTTGATCTGACGAGGAGGGTTGCCACAGCGGTCCTTGCCGAAGTTGACCTTGAATCTCTTGTACTCCTCCTTGCCACGCACCGCTTCAATTGCCTTGATCGCGTTCGCGATGTTGGTGAAGTTGACAAACGCACAGCTCTTCTCCCTCAGCGTGTTGACCAATTCAATCTCGCCGTACTCGGAGAAGTCCTGGCGAAGGCGATCTTCGGTCCACGATTCGTCGAGGTTGCCAATGTACACGTTTCTGGAGGCACCGCCACTGACCGCCAGGGCAATCGCCGGTGGAAGTGCACCAGAATGCTTACCCCAACCGATCTTGAGCCTCCTGTTGTGGATCATGAGGCCCTGCAGGTTGCTCAGAGCGTAGAAGGAGGCAGCGGATGTGGGGTCGATGAATGTCACGAAGCAGATGTGCTTGTCTGGAATGTAGCGGATGTGATGGAGTAGACCGCCGCGCACGACATTGCAGATCTCCTCGATCGTGGTTTCGGGGTGGATGTTGCCCAGGTACACGGTTCGGTTTCCGAGGTTGTTGACACCGCCCGCCGAAGTGGCGACGGCGGCAGCGGCGACCGATTGCTGAGCGAGCGCGCTCGAGATCAGGTCACGATCGGCGCCGTTGAGCACGTGGGCGTAGCCAGGAGCGATGCCCAAGTACTGGGCCGCGTTTTGCTGCTGGGTTTTGGAGACATACGCACATCGGTCCTTGCCGTAGTAAACACGGCGTGGAGCCTGCCACTTCGGCTCCTGGGGGAGCTGGGCAACCGCTTTTACCGCGTTGCCAATCGAAAGGAAGTGGACGAAGGCAATGTTCTTCTCCCTAACCATCTTGACGGTGTCAATGGCGCCGTACTTGCCCAGGTCTTCCCGAATCTCTTCTTCCGTGATATCCTCCGGCAGGTTGCCCAGGTACACGTTCCTCGAGGCGCCGGACTGCTGCACAGCCAGTGAAACGGACGTGGGCACGTGAGAGGGCTTACCCCAGCCGATCTTGATGTCCTGTCCCTTGATGGAGAGCTTCTTTAGGATAGCGTCCGAGTGGAAGTGTGTAGCCGAGCTGCTGTCGAGGAAGGAGATGAAAGCGCAGTTCTTGTCCAGAAGCAGTCGCACAGACTCGACCTGTCCGCTGCGGACATGATTCAGGATCTCCTCGGCCGTAGTGTCAGAGGGGATGTTGCCCAGGTATACGGTCCTGCTCGTCCCTGACAGCAGACCCGGGGTGACGCCTAGCTGGCTGCCAAAGCCCATCTGAGTGGTGTAGCCCGCGGTGGGCGACTGCGGCGAAATGAAGGAGCCGGCACCTATGGTCGGCGACATGATGTTCTGGTAAAGGGTGGGAGACATGGACGCTTGGGCAGCAACGGGGCTGCCCATCTGGTTTGCGTGGCCATGCTGTGTACCGTTTGCGCTGGCGAAGTTGGCGAAGCTTTGGAACTGGGGCGAAGCGAATGCGTTGGGCGAACCTGGCTGGAAAGGGCTTCCCAGAAGCAATTGCGAAGGCAGAAGCGGGGTGAAGTTCATGTCGAAGGCGGTGCCGGGTGTCTGCATGTCAGCGGCCTGGCCGGTCGACATTCGCGATGTGTTGATGTTGGCGATGCTGTTCCTGTTGGGATGCGTCTCGGCGTATCCACTGAGCGAGGGTCGACTGGCGTGAAAGCCGGCTTGCGAGAAGCCGGCGTGGTCACCGTTGATGGAGCCCTTTGAGAATGATGGCATCTGACCTGGCCTATGCGCAGCATTCGAGCCGGTTTCCTGATGCTGCATACCGAGCAGGTGCGGCGGGACAGCCGTGTCCCGAAGAGAGCTCGATAGAACAGCCGTCGTGACGAATGGATGCCGCCCGGTTGTAACGTCACCGGACGAGCTAGTGTCGAGAACGGGTAGAACTGGCGGTTAACTAATACAAGTTTAAGATACAGGAAGGCTCAATGGAAAGAGAGCGCTATCCTAGCGGACGAGATTACGGCAAACTGTTGCATCAGCGTCAGCATGGAATCCGTTCAACGAACACGGACAAAAGGGTTGTGCGCACAGTTTGCTTGACAGACGCCGGTAGAGTTATAGCAGGCCCGCAAAGGCGGAGGCTCGACAGCAAGAGGGCGGGAATGAAACGAATCAAAGCGAAGTTGGACAAGATCCAATCACGGGCTGACCACTGTTCGAGCGAGGGTGGCGTGCGAAAGTCGGGCAAAGGGAGAGGCGTGATTAGAAGCCGTGCGGTCGATGAAGAAGCTGGCTTGGGAGCAAGCGGCGCGAGCAGGTTGAAATGAAGGGACGAGTAAGTAATGAATGGACTAGTTTTCTGACGTTCCCAAGTGTCGAAGATGGTTCTTCGGGAGCAGGTTGGCCGATGTAGCGAACGAAAGGGAGCCACGGAAGAGACCCTCGCCAGAAAAGTACAGGGCGGGCGTGGAGGGATGTTACAAAGACGCTCTCTCAAGGGAGAATCATAAAGGCACGGGGTCGATCGAGAGCGGCAGACTCGAGCAAACGAGCGTGCAACGCAGAGCGGCGGCCGGAAAAGAGCGTGTGGATTGATTTCGAACGAAGCAAGAAGCGAAAAAGAATGAATTAGGCCGAGGAGGAAGGGCAGAAGAAGAAGAGGAAGAAGAGAGGGAGAGGAAGAGAGAGGGACAGGGAGAGAAGAACCGCAAGGTGTGCACAGAACAAGAGAGGAAGAAAGACAAGAGGGAGAGCGACAAAGAGGGTGACGAAGACGGAAAACCCAGAGGGACAGGAAACGAGATGAAAAGGGCAATGGATTGATTGGCATCATTTCGAACGCATCCAGGAGGCCGGCCCAATGTGGTAAATTGCACGGTCTGTGCTTTGGGGAGCGTGGGCGTAGCACTAGGCCAGAAAGCACCGCGCCGCTTGCTCGTCCCTTCGTTTCCTCTCCCTTTCCCAGAGCTCCTGGGCTGAGTGCACTGCGTGGTGTTGCTGCAGAGAACGGCGGCAAGGCCGTTCGACGTCTGGATCGGCCGTGCTGCCGTATGGGATGGAAACGCCGGTGCGCGCGGGAGGAGAGGCGGCGATTGGGGGAGGTGGCCACAAGTCCTTCTTGTCGGAAGTGGATGGCGGCAGTGGCTGGTCCAGGAGAGCAGGATGCCGGTGATTGGGGTGACGGTGATGAGGATGGGGACGATGGGGATGACGACGATGTGGATGAGGACGACGGTGGGGAAGGGGGAGCAGGAGGAGCCAACCCGGCGGTAGCACCTCTCACCATCGCGCGTCACCATCATCGTCGTCGTCGTCCGCAGCAACGGCAGTGCCATGGTCCATGGCCGACGGAGCACATCTGTGGATTATGGTGGAGTGAGTGCACACCACAGTCTTGTCCACGGGGCACGACAACCAGCGCCCAAACGACATGCTTAGCCCGTCTGCCGTGACGATGGCGGTGGTGACCGTACTTGCGAAGCCTCAGGGGCGATGGACGGGCAGACTTCACCATCACTCTCGCTGCTCGTTTACGTGTCGTGTCGCTGATGCCCCCCCATCTGGGCTCCTTGGACGCACCGATCGTTGCCTTGTCGGCGGTTTGCTCGTCTACGATTCTTCTACCATTGTCCTACAGGCCACGAACTGGTAGCGCAGCTGGTACCTCTGCCCCTTGTTTTTGGCCTTTTGCTGTCCGGCCTTGTCCCGCCTTGCCTTGTCTTGCCTCGCCATGGCATGCCATTGCCATGCCATGCCACGCCGTGCCGTGCTAGATCTTGCCTTGCCTTACCTCGCGCTGTCACTCTCCTTATCCATCTTATCTCTCCCGCGAGCCTGCTTGACTCCCGCCCCGTAAAGTGGGCCCAGCCAATCGACGCGGCGCGGATGGTCGAAGCCCGACCTGGCTTGACTATAGGCCCCGTCAAAAAAGGGCAAAGAGATGGTCAGCTTCATCTACGACCATTGAGGGGCCCTCGTGTTGGCATATCACCAACAGACACCAGCAGCACTCCTACATCAAATGGACAAATCGGACCGACACACAGGCGGCCCAGCACGTTGGCCGTCCGAGGTCCCTTCGTGAATTGTTGGGTTCCGACAGTAGTCCCCGTGCCCATCGTTTCCCGGGCTTTCTTCTCCCGCTCCCGCAAACGTGTCTGCGGTGGCAGCCAAGAAAGTGCGCACAGCGGCGACGCAATGGCACGAGCGGGCGGGCGGACGGTCTGCGATGTGGAAGAATCACGGACGACAGCAATCGTGATCGCAAGCAGACGACCGACGACGGGGCCGTGTGCTACTACTCGTGCCCGTTGTGTGCCACACAAGGTGGAACATGGGAACGGGGCCAGAGTGGGGAGTGAACGGCGCCAGGTCTGGGTCTGACTGTTCTAGCTCCCGGCGCTTACGCGCGGTGCCTGCGTCGTAGGTGCGCGTACGTTTGTGTGTGTGTGCGTGTGTGCGTTTGTGTGTGCATGATGTATATACAAGTATATGTGTGTGTGGGTGGGTGTGCAACCGACAGATCCACTTTGCATCGACAAGTTCGAAACGTTTCAAAACTAAAATTATTACTGTGGTACTTGTTTCTCGTCCTCGTCGTTGCTCTCGTTGTTGTTGGTGCTGTTCTTGTTGTCGTCGTCGTCGTTGTTCTTCTTCCCGCTCCTGCGGCGCTGCTGCTGCGATTCTCCTCTTCCTTTTCCTCCTGCTCCTCACTCATTTCCTCATCTCATCTCGTTCTCCCTTCCCCCTCCACCCCCTTCGCCACAACCCTCTCCGCCGCCATCTTCCCGCCCAAGACAGTTCCTGTCTGGACGCTTCAGTCCAATGCTTGTTGTAGCTTGAATGGCCGTCTCCGTCCGCCACCAGCAACCACATCATGTCGACTGATGCCTTCTATCCGTCGCTGGGCCAGTGCGCCATCGTCGCAACCGCGTTCAAGGTTCTCCTCTTCCCGGCTTAGTATGACTGCCCAAGTCACTTTTCCATCCCCCTTCCCTTCCCACACCCGTCTCGGATAGGCCATGATTTGTTTTATGTGGCGCCCTAGCTAATTGCCTTTTTTTCTCGAACCCAACAGCAAGTCCACCGATTTCGAAGTCCACCGCAACTGGCTGGCTCTAACATATTCGCTGCCCGTCAAACAGTGGTACTACGAGGTACGAAGTTCCCCCACCCCTTGTGCAAACGCCCTCCCTGTCTCTGGCCTCTCGATCCTTTAAGGTTCTTTGTCGCTTTCCGCCAGCTGAGTTCGGCCTGATCGGCGTAAATCTCCCTTGTGGTGTCAGACCTATCACCAGCTCGCAGGTCACGGAAGCACACCGGAAACCTCAACGTCTGTTAGTTTCGGCTCTCGGACTTGCGATGTAGCACTTAGCTCGCCACTGAGTCGCTGCGACTCAGACACATAGTCGCATAAGCTCACGTGATATGATAATAATGATGTTGATGATAATGTCTCCCCGATGCTGATTGATCGTCTGCAGAAAACATCGGAATGGACGCTCGACTACCCTCCATTCTTCGCCTACTTCGAGTGGCTCCTGTCCCAAGTGGCCCAATTCGCTGACCCGCTCATGCTCAGCGTGCAAAACCTGGGCTACGACAGCTGGCAGACAGTCTACTTCCAGCGAGCCACGGTCATCGTCAGTGAGCTAGTCCTGCTGTATGCCCTGCACCGCTACGTGCGCTCCTCCGGCGCGAAGAAGGCGGCTAACGCCGCCGCTCTGGCCATCTTCCTGTCACCCGGCCTGCTGATCATCGACCATATCCACTTCCAGTACAACGGCTCCATGTACGGCGTCCTCATCCTGTCCATCGTACTCGCCCGCGAGAGAAAGCTGTTATCAAGCGGGCTGCTGTTCGCCGCCCTCTTGTGCATGAAGCACATCTATTTGTACCTGGCGCCCGCCTACTTTGTGTTCCTTCTGCGGGCGTACTGTCTGGCTCCTCGCTCCCTCCTCCGCATCCAGTTCCTCAACTGCGTCAGGCTCGGCGTCGGCATCGTCGGCATCTTCGCCCTCGCCTTCGGCCCCTTTGCGGTGTGGGGCCAGATCCCTCAGCTACTCTCCAGACTGTTCCCATTCTCCCGCGGCCTATGCCACGCGTACTGGGCGCCAAACATCTGGGCCATGTATTCCTTCGCCGACCGCGTGCTCATCTACCTCGCTCCCTACCTTAAGCTTCCCATCAGTCGCGAGGCGCTGACCAGTGGCACCCGTGGTCTCATCGGCGACACGGCCTTTGCTGTCCTGCCCGAGATCACGCCGCGACAGACCTTCTTGCTCACCATCGCCGCGCAGCTGCCCGCCCTGGCCAAGCTCTTCTTCTCACCCACCTACCATACCTTCCTCGGCGCCCTCACCCTGACCGCGTACGCCTCCTTCCTGTTCGGCTGGCACGTCCACGAGAAAGCTATCCTGCTGATCATCATCCCCTTCCTTCTCCATTGCCTGAACGACAGACGCCACCTCGGCGCCTTTCGACCCCTCGCCGTCGCAGGCCATGTCTCTCTCTTTCCTCTACTCTTCACTACCCAGGAGTTCCCGGTGAAGACGGTCTACACCATCCTCTGGCTCGTCGTGTTCCTCACCGCCTTCGACAGACTGGCCCCCGCCGCCTCCCACCGCAGGTTCTTCCTCCTCGACCGCTTCAGCTTGCTGTACATCGCCGTCGCCATCCCCCTCATCGTGTACTGCTCCCTCGTCCATGGCCTGCTGTTCAGGCACAGGTACGAGTTCTTGCCTCTTATGTTCATTTCATCTTACTCGGCGTTGGGCGTCTTTGCCAGCTGGGTCGGCTACATGGTCGTGTACTTCTCCGAATAGACGCATCATGCATCCATGACTGGGTGAGAGATGGTGGAAAATAAAAAAGAAATTTGAGGCTCTCACTGCACAGCGCACGCTTGCCATGTGCAAAACTTTCCGCTAAGCTTCCCCGTTGCATCAGGGTTCCAAACTTTCATTTCCGTGCCTTCCTCTACTTGTTTTCTATGCAGTTATTTTTTTTTTCTTTTAAATGAGTTTTAAGAGAGCCGCATTGAAGGAGTATAATCCCTGCACTCGGCGTGCACTCGCGTGCTGCAAACTCTCGTGCTGACCGCTTGTCAAAGACACGCCTTCTTTACCATTCTTTGCTTCTATCCGTCCGTCCCTCCCTCCTAGTCACAGCGCCCAACAGAGCAATCTCATCTTGGAGCCAAAGGATCGTTTGGATCGGTAAAGTCGCGCCACCCACCCGCCGTCGACGCGGCCCACGTGTCGGCGGCAGCCTCTTTGACCCTGACCAGCTCCCACTCGAGCCCGTACGCCGCGAACACGTCGCCCAGCACGTCCTCGTACGTCGCGCGCGCGACATCCAGGGCCGGGTTCTGCCAGCGGGCCGGCAGCGCCCTGAAGTGCGAGATGCGCGCAACCACCTTGCTGTCGGTCGCCGAGCGGCCCAGCCGGCACAGGTGGACGGTTCGAATGCACGGCCAGATGCCCTCGTTGCGCAGGCACGCCTCGACCTTGGGCTTGATCTCGCACATCCACTTGCGTTCGAGCACGTCGTTCTTCAGCGGGAAGAAGTACCTCTCGGCGTCGGCGGCGGCGGCCACCGCTGCCGTGGTGGAGGCGTTCCTGTAACTCAGCAATCTGTCAGCGACTTCCGTGGCGGACGCGGATCGTTTTGGTGGCGTACCTGCTATGTTCAGTAGAAGCCATTGATCTTTTCTTCTCCCTTTTCGTCTTCGATTTTTTTTTCCTTCAATTTTTTCTTTGGCGACGACGCCTTTGTGCACGTGTTTTAGATATGTGACGCGATGACCGCGGTCGCGTCTTGCCTTGCTCGGTCTTGTTTCTCTCGTTTGAGCGATGTCCTTTTTCTCGGTGAGAATGTTATCTTGCGACGGCAAACCATAAAAGAGCAGAGGGTAAAAAGAATAAAAAGGAACTGTGAATGGCTTCGTACCAAGTCACCGGAACAAGAATTGGTCAGAAGCCTGGACCTTGGCTCGAGGTGATTCTCTCCTGATTTGGGCGGCCTTAGCTCGATTTCGTGTGATGTCTTCCCATTGAAGCAACACAATGCCTAGGTTCACGGTGATATCAGGGCGAAACGTACTTCGATATCGAGCTCTATCACATGATTTGGAGACTAGTGGGATCTGGGGGTAGGCTACAGGGCATTGTCGGTCGTATTTTCTGATACCGTGTCATATATTATGGGCTTGCCGTGCGATGACTCGTGACGCAATGCCTCAATTACCGGTCGCAGCTCGTGGCTCTCGACTGTCAAAGAATGGGTCGCCGTCAGTGGTACGTCTTATGGGCCAAAAACATGTTCTATGCAGCGGCAGACAAGCCCCAACAACTTCGAGTCTCGCTGCTTCAAGTTCGCAAGATCTCACCTTGTGCAACGCGTTGTGTGAAGGCCTTCTCGTCCGTTGTTCCGAGATAGTGGATGAGCCGCAACTCAACATACGCCTATCCAGCTCGTCTTCCATACTTTGGCCAGCTCCGTGGGGTATTCTATGCAAACCCGGGGCACCGGATAGCTTGAGGAGGTCTCGAGTCTTCGCTTGCCCAAGAACTGATACTGGCGACTCACAATGGTTCTCGAGCAAAGTCCCCAATGTACACGTTATGAAGATTGTACTTAAAGCCCGCATTGTAGGCAAGGCACGCACGTCAGGTGGGCATGCCGACATTGCCAGAGCAGCTGTCGGACCTCCATCTGCCCATTCGCGAACTACCCGAAGTTGTGATGCTGGTATGATGGGATGGTAGTATTACATGAGGCTCGCCGCGCACGATCTCTGCGGCCGTTGGACGTAACGGCGGCATATCCAGGAGTGATTGAGTATATATGTGCTCATTTCCTCCTCGTTAGTCTCTTAGATTAAGTTTCGGGTGAGATCATCCAAGGAGACGAAGATGCATGTCCACCAGATTATTCATTAGCGACATGTGGACCCTGTACCAACCCACGTTCTGCAACTGTGCAAAATCCAATGTTTTAAATGGCCCAATGTTACAGTACATTAGCAATGTAGAGTGTTGTTCCTGGCATCTCTTTGTGGTTTATATAAAAAAGATGTCTCCATAGTGAGGTGTCAAATTTTACCGGTGCACTTTGGCGACCACAGCAAGTCATCTTGGCCAGAGCTTGATCTTTACAGGTGAGTGCAGACATAGGGTGGCTCTCGTTGGCAATGCGTTTGCATGACCAGTTTGCAGCTGTAGTTTTGAAACTGTACTCCATAAAAATCTATTATGCTTCTCGGGTCCCAGCAAATCTAGCGGGGAAATCTGATCCTTTATGCACACTGGCGAAGCGGCGAGAAGGGAGCGGGCTTGACTTCTTTGATTCTTCAGCTACTCGCCGTGCGATATCTGCCTTCGCTTCACGTAGGAAACACTGGCGACTACGTTATCAAGTATTCGTTTCTGGCCTCGCTGATCTGGTGCCGACCACTTAGACAGAATCGGATGCCCTCATCCACGTCCTGGTGACAACAAGCAAGCGCGTAAGTACTTATAGAATCATGTGCGGTTTTCGGCGCTGACACAAAGACCACCGCATCAAGTGTGTTTGTCTTTGGCTCCGGTGACACAGAACCGTGTGTCTTGAGGACCTCAACTAGTGCAGCAGAGACTTCCGAGGTTGTTTCCGATCCTCCTCCGCCTTGAAATTCCGACGGCTGTCTAAACTTCTTGAGTTATACCTCCAAGGATTTCATTACTGCACCCAGTTTGCATAGACTCAGATGTTCACGAATTTGACTGCTTGTTTCGACAAGCTCAAATCATAAGCATTGGCGGCATTGATCTCAGCCATTCTATTCATCGTCATCGAGTTTCTGATAAGCATTGAAACGAACACGCGTTCTGTGTTACAGTGCAGCACTTTCAGCTTTACCGTGTACTTGGATGAACCACGCTAAGCGGTCAAACTCCTACACAGGATTGCATAAGACTATGGCCAATCGTATAAGGACAATTTCAGAGTGGGTCCGGCTACACTCCGTATTGTAAAAGCAAGCTTACAGAACGAGAAGAGCTTGGACAGAGGTAAATATCGGCGAGCAATCGGCCGAGACAATCATGTAGCAATGGCGATCTCAGAACTGCCATGTATAAAATTAACTCCTTGATCCAGAAAGAGCTGAAAAGTGCCTTGAAAATTCCAATAAAAGTTAATTGATCTGAAGGGAATGTTGTGAAGGATTGGGGCTGTCATCCTGCCTGTAAAGCGCAGCTCTCCTTGTACCATGGGAGCGAAATTCAAAATAGCTCATGTCCATATAAAGGACGATACTGAACGTGACTGGGAACGTGGATCTCCACCGCTGAAAACAAAGCTTTCATGGGACGGAGCCTTCTCCAAAGTCGCGCTCAATGTCTTAGCCGGACCACCGATCTCTTGAACAGCTCTCTTGAAGCGGAAAGACATCCAGGGACCAAAGCGTAAAGACTGATGAGGTTGTCCCGAAGGATACATGGAACATATGGCTCCTCAACTGACAAGCTGATCTGCTCAGTAAATTCTGACTCGCACAAGAAATCGACCAGGCCACGGGATGGCAGTTTACGATTCGTCTATTACCATCGTTCATTGGGTGCCTGGTTCCATCAGAACAATCATGGGGAATAGCTTCAGGCTGAAGCATCCAGTATGACATTCTCTCTCCAGTCGGTAGGGCATTCGTTCCAAACTTGTTGTCAAGCATTCATCGTACTCGCAGTTCTTGTCTATTTCCTTCAATAATCGCAGCTCTTTCTCATTTAGAGGCCTTCAACTGGATTTTATCGGCTAAATTGGACTGAAAAGGCCGGAGACAAGTCCTGAGATGTTCATGTGCTTGACCGTGGCGGCTTACATTTGCGTTCGTTCGCCGGATCCCCACATCGATCACATCTCTCGAGTGTACTCTTTCCTGGTTTCTTGCAGAAGATGCAGTAACACTGCCCACCGGCTTAGTTCTAGTGCCACAATCCCTCAAAAGACTAGCATATCGACGCTTCCCTTGCTCTTCAGCTGTCGGAAACATTTCAAAAGCTGAAAGCTGGACCGAGTGTCCGGCCAATTCTCCCAAACTCTGAAGTTATATCGTACTACCTCCTCTTCCTTTGGCAATATGCCTGGTCGATGCAACAGGTCGGCTAAATTTTGATCAAAACTCCCATGGTGCTTTAACATCCGCCAGACAGAGTTCAATCCTAATTGTCGATGTAGGAAGGTAAAAACCCTTGGGAAAACAGAGAGTCATGTTCCCGAATAATTGGTTTTTATGAATGGTTTCTTCTCGGTCCTATGGCTCTTAGACGGGTTTTTGCGAAGACGTCTGGTGCTCAGCCATCATCGAGGCATTAAATTGTCACCTAGGAAGGCCAAGCTGTCAATATCGAAGCCAATAGGGACTTTACAAACTCATCAAAATACTGCCATGCAAATGCATTTCACAAACCGTGTTGCATTACGACCAACTGAGGATTTATCAGCCGTGTTAAGGCCTGCTGTTGATGGACGCACCACTTGGGCAACTGATCTCTTTAAACCCTACATGTCGCTATATATTCTAGGGTCTCATAATCCAGCTGCCATAGCTGCATTCTTCGGGTGATTATGGCCGAGATTTCAGTACAGGCGACGCAATCTGACTAGAAGAACACTGTACGTAACCATCGATGGATTATTGGTGACAAATGGCGGTAATCGTCGTCGATGTAATCGTCGGCGTCTGAATTCTTTCTGGAGGGTTCTGGCTGTTACCGATGACTTGTGCTAGCTTAGGAGTCTTGCACCATTGGCTTCACAATAGCCATCGATGGAAGTTCGTGATGCTGCATACTTGGGTTGAGGAAGAGTACACATGGTGGTTATGCTGTTGCTCTTCGGATACTGCGTAAGGCACCTCCGCTATGAGGCAAAGTGTCTTACCGTTTGGATGGTGGCACTCTCGCTCAACCTCGAGCTATTTGCCGAAGAGAAAGTGTCAACTCTTCGCCTGAGGGTAATAGTGCCACTTGAGTGACTGCAGTCAATGCAACGCACACTTCTCGCATTAGGGTGTCCAGGTTCAACAGAGCAGCTTCAAATGAATGATGCTCCACATGCGTATAACGGCAGTGCATATCGTCATGAACAGAGCAACTATGCGCTATGCGTCGTCAAGATTTCCGGGTGTGTAGAAGGACTTCAGCTGTGCTTGAATGCACAGAATGAGTGCAAGCAGCCATATTGGATAGCGAGAATAACTCTTCTTTGTCGGAAAGCTTTTCTTCTGTCCAGGTTACAGCTCGAAAATGATGAGAGGCAATGAATGTTAAGCATAGTGCCTTTGGGAGCATGTTAAAGCCATTTTCTCTTACACCAATACCTTAGTCCAGAGAGCATCCAAAGGTCGCATGAACGAAGAAAATAACAGCAGCCTGAAATCAAGCTTCAAAACACCAAATAGCTGTCTAAGATAGGAGAGCAATGGTTCTCGGCTGTTCTCTTGCATGTCACTTTGCTTACGTTGCTCGATTGCGTATCAACATTTTTCACTTGGGCACGGTACTTCTCTCCTTACTATGCTAATCCAAAACAGATATATTAGCGCTCCAGCATATCCTCTGTCGCCTTCGGGCGCCATAGTTAATCTAGTAAGTATATTGTCTCTGGCTTCCCCCTCCCTTCCCTAAGTGCATCTACCACAAACAATACCACTTCCTACAGGGTTTCTCCGAGTACTTCGGTTTCCCAAAATTTGGACCTTTGAATGTGCCGGAGGTCTTAATTTTTGCCCAGTGCAAAGAGACCCCTCATCCATTTCGCGTTACTCACGAGATGAGAAAGTAGAGTCTTGTTGCTTTGGAGAACAACGTAAAGGGCAAGGCCAGGGCATGTGTTCATTCCACGGAATCAGACCTACGTTACAACCTTTATTCCGAAGCTATTCATTAACAATGATGGTATTCCAAGCAAAGAACTACTTCATTTTTGCTCTGAAGCTTTCCAATACTTATGAGAGTACTAAATTTCTACAGCACAGCTCCCGTTCCTTCCGCCCCTACCTCCTTTTTTCTCTGTGGATTCTCTTTCAAGCTCCTTGATTATTGCTTGCATGTGCCCTCCCTCGGCGACTGCAGCATTGACAGCAAGGACATGGTGAGAGTCAAGTTACAATACTGCAACTTTCCTGAAATTTGTTCAAAATCATCGTATGGCTCCTTGTGTCCTAGTTTATGCTACTAACTAATCCTAGATTGAGTTTTCAGTGTGAACTGGCCGGCCTTGAGCGAGCATCTTGAGTTTGGCAAGGTGGAAACGTCCTCGTATTGCAACGAATGCAGCACGGTCCTCCCTCCATGCTATCACTACAACCAAATTCTTCTTAGACCGCAATCGTTTCGTGACAGGCAATTGTTCACAAGACACAAGAAGAGTAGCATAAGTGGTTTAATAGATGATTTGGCATTGCTGCTGCCGCCATTTCTTCGTAAAATATGGAAAGACATGCGCAAGAACCAAGAATGCAGGATTGTCAGCAAAGCGCAGAGAACGGACGCATGACAGTGCAGAGGACAATCTAATCGCTACGTCATATGCCAATGTTACTTTAGGAGCAAATTCACTAGCCTTGTCAGCAGACTTGACGACGACCGATCGAACTAAACCAGAAAGGCCAGGCGATTCACGGCAAATCTCGAGGATCTACGTTGTCTGCAGCAGAGATGCAAAGAAAGTGGGCTTTTTGACGATGAACCCTTAGATCTTTGGGCCTTCGGAAACGCACAATTGGGAATAGATCTTCGCCTGGTCTCGGTAAGTTCTGCCTTGGCTTTATGACCAAGCATGCTTAACTAGGGCTAAGACGAGTTCGGATCATGCTTGATCATCCTTATCGGACCAACCAATTGGGCGCTGTGTTTTGCAAAGAATGGATCGGGCGGAGATATGTCCGCAGCATGAAGGGAACGCTGGATCTCGTATTGTCCGTCCCGCTTCAAGATCTGCGGCTTTTGAAAAGAAATTCTTTGAAAAATGATTGATTCAGCCAGCCACACTGTCATACGCCGAATGTCACGCTTGGTCAGCTCTTCAACCACATCTGTACATTTGTTGATCTTCCCTAGACCAGGCCTGGGTACCGCGCCTTATGCTCCATAGATGAACATTCCTTCGTGCGTCTACAGTCTTAGAAATGACCATCGACTCTTCCCACGGATGCGCCATCAGCAAGAGGCAACACGGTTACCACCGCCTGCCATGACATCAAGCGGAACGCCAATGTCGGTTTCGGTCCTCTTGCGCGTGTAGTACTTATACCTTCCATAGCCCTTGAGGCTCTGTCTCAATCCACATCCTCTTGTACACTATGCCCTAAGAGCGAAGTATCATCATTCTTATTAAAGATTTTCCATGTTTTCACGAGTCTTCGTGGCCAGCTTGGCCTCTAACACGTTAATTACAAGTGTGTCTGCCCACTGTGCCTATGGTACCGAGGACTTTCCGCGCGAGCCACAAGTTCCTGTGTCGACTTTTGGCTATGACTATCTCAAAGGCCCTTTGAATTGGTACGGACTGAACGAGACTGCGAATTTGCTGTGCGACATAGGCAAGACCCAATCGCCAATCGTTCTCGACTCTAGCATAGAGACCTCCGTGGGGTCTTCTATCTCCCTGTCGATTCCGGACTATCCCTCAGGAGCCGAATTTGAGAATCTTGGTACCAACGTAGAAGTTGTCGTTAATGGTTCGTTGACTGATGGCGGAAAAACGTACAAATTGGCACAATTCCACTTCCACACACCGAGCGAGCACCGTATCGATGACGAGTTTTACCCTATGGAAGTGCATTTTGTATTCCAGGCTTCAGGTGAGCAATGGAGAGCAGCTGCTAGCTAACAAGATACAACTGCTGACCATGTTGACAGACAAGCAGTATGCAGTCCTTGCAGCAGTGATTGACATCTGTACTGGTGAAGGTTGTGGCGAACCCCTTCTCGAGTCGGTTTTTTCATCAGTGTCTGCTATCTCACAGCCTGGAAATGCAACCTTGACAGGCCCACTCTCATTTTCTCAATTTATTGGGAAATTTACAGCGCAGAAGGTTTGGAAGTGAGTCGAGACGGAACAATTCCATTACTAAATTCATTCTCAATGCTTACATGGTTCCTAGGTACTCGGGATCGCTCACAACTCCCCCTTGCACTGAAAACGTCGACTGGATCATCAGCCAGTCTCCATTCTATGTTGCTATTTCAACATGGAAGGCTGTGAAGAAGGTGACCAAATACAACGCGAGATTCACGCAAGACTCGCTCAACACTATCAACTTGTTGCAGAACGCAGCGAACGAACTGGCATCGACCGGACATACTTCGTAGGAACTGTACATAGTGCAAGAAGATAATGTTTGAATGCTGAGACGGGGATGTAGGACTTGCTGAAAGTCTGTAATTAAAGTGAACCGCAATTTTTAAATCATTGGATAAATGCGAATCGCAGAATCAACATAGACCCTGAAGTGGAACTAATTTAACCAACAAAAATTGAACGACCAAAATACATCAGAAAGCAGTACCCGTCGTGGTAACGAGGAATTTCCGTATTTCTGGTTCTGAATTCAAGCAAAAGGCTTTTCTCTGCTGGGCTCCAACTGAGCTCATCCAACGCTCTACGTCGTCGCCTTTGAGAGAACCATGAGTTTTGGTCTGCTCCATATGATATAAGACTTCTGGTTCGTCATCCACTCGGACTTCTGATCGACAAGTTCCATGTCGAAATTGTATATGATCCGGGCAAGAATGAGTCTGATCTCAGCATTTGCAAGACTGGTTGCGTATTTGTTAGTTGCCTTTGTTCATGTGCGCAGTAATTTGAATGGTACTCACTTTCGGCCTAAGCAGTTCCGCGGGCCAGCGGAGAAGGGTTGATGAATTGCAGTCCGGTCTTGGCTGAACCTCTCCTCTTTGTTTGGAAGAAATCTCTCCGGTATGAATTCATCTGGATGCACGAAGTGGTTCGGAGAGTGGTTCGCTGCCCATGGAGGAATTCCAACGACGACCTTCAGAATTATCAGCAAGGCACGATGCGAGCACGAGAGCAGAAATTGAGATATCACTCCGGGACATACATTGCCTGGCACGTGGTGTCCACAAATTGTCGTCCCATGTGGTGGACTTTTCCTGGGCAATGCAATTGCAATCGGAGGGTAGTATCGTAGAGCTTCTTCAATAACAGCCAACAGGTATGGAAGCTTGTTTACCTGCTACGATTAGTTCATCATGAAGCCGGCAGCAGCACACACAGGCTCCTATTTCGACTCCTTACCGTAATCATGTTGATTTCATCTTCGCTTTTAAAAGAACTCCGCACCTCAGCCTTGAGTTTTTTCAACACCTCCGGATTCTTGTGCAATAAAAACGTGCAGCCTGATAGTAGAGTCGCCGTCGTTTCACTGCCTGCAACCATGATGACGGTAAAATTCATGTTAATCTCATCTTCCGACATGTGTGCACTCCGGTCTTTCTCGGCGTTCTTTTGCATAACTTTGCCCAGAAAGTCCGGACGGTTCAGATCACCAAGTTCATAACGCCTCTTTACAGCTGCGCGGCAAAAGTTGCTCGATTTCCGACCTTTCAGGGCTCGGATACGCATGGCTAGAAAGATCATGGGTCTAAGTATAGGAAAATTGATAATCTCGCCAAGGATAACACGTAACTTCAGCCCAGCGAAGAAGGCCTTGATCCATGGATGTGTGCTGCGTGTTCTGAGGGCATCAAATGATTGAGCGAAAGCGAGATCTCCAACAACATCGAACGATATCCAGTTGAAATACTTGACCATATCGGAAGGCCGCCCATTAAGGGCATCCTCGCGCATGCTTGAGATGAGTATATCAATGTACGACTTGATCAACGGCTCTTGTTCTCTCAACTTTCTGAACTTAGAACGGAGGGACGTTGGGTATGCTAGGACATGGTGTACGTACTGCCTTTTCTGAAAACGCATGGCTGAGGCATTTTCTTTGCCTTGCATGAATGTCATCCGGAGCGCTGACGAGACTGTGCGCTCCCCGTGTGTTCGAGTTTCCCCTTCCATACTTGGCCATCTGTGGATGGCCCTGTCTGTGCATAAATATGTCTTTCCAGGCGTCATCGCCCACAAAGGACAATTGATTAGGTTTCACACGTACGACTTCACCATATTTCATGTGAAGGTACAAGTCTATCTTGTGCCTTTCGCCTCTCGCGTTCCAGTAAATGTAGTACAAAGAGGTCGCGGCAGCAATTCTGGGGCCTGGAAAGCCATGAAGAGGGTGAAAGTAGACATTGTAAACCGTATTGAACAGTAGAGTTAGGACTATCTGCAGAGATGTTAGGAATTTTTCGTGTATAAATTAAGCGACACCGACCAATATCATGCCCAACGTTAGTAGAGAAGGCAGCATGGGCCAAATATGGCCGCTGAATGGATCTACCATCACAGTTTCTTCTGCCAAGTCAATTTAAGAGATGCGATACCTACACGACACGGTGCACGAGCTAATCAGAACGAAGTAGACGTCTAAAATATCAACATTGAATTTGAGAGCTCACTTTTGTGCATAAGACGAATTAGGCTCCAGTCGGAGGTGAATATTAATGAGTTGACACTCCTGGGTACGCATCGGGTTCGGAGCATTCGATCATCCCCGAAAGCCGTTCAGTACTTGTGTTCAGCATGCCAATGGAAACTTTGTAATCTTTGATATTTCAGACTTCAAGAGTGGTCATCCTAGTCTGAATTTCCTTAAGGAAGAACGAGGGAGACGGGAACGGAGTAATATTTTATTTCTAGACGCTGCAACACTGCTTGATAAGGTGCTAGATTTTGAACGGTTCAAAACGCATTGCCAATGGCCGCTTGACGAGCTAAGTCGAAAAAGAGAAAGAATGGTTCTTATCCGATGTTTTTTTAGGGAAAAAAAAATCTACAGTTGATCGATCTTTTTAAGGATTTTGCATACTCTGAAAACTTAAGTGAGGCCACAGAGTGAAATTCGTCGAGGCAAATTATTCTGCCCTTACTTTCAATGTAATATCTAGCCATCAAACATAGAGCACAGCCCCTGCCTTGAGCAAAGACCCAGTAGTTGCTCTGTCACAGGAAAGACACAGCACGCAGGTTATTTTTAAGATGAAGCACTGCACAAACTATTTAATAATTAAACAGCCAAATTCAATTCCTTTCGGCAGAACTTCCTGTCGCAATGATGGAAATTCCTCTAAGCACATGTCGAAGGCTGTGCATCTGTGAAGGATGAAGTGCAACAACCTGGTCACAGTGTCATCTTCAAAAAGTCGAATCAAAATGATGTTCCTGCTTGCAATCATCGGAGTAAAGAGTATTGATCCATCAATGAAGCAAAATATTTGACTCATCCTGTATCTGTTGTAACAGTTCTATTAACGTGCTAACTAACAACGGATTCTAGAGGAGCTACCATGGATATACTTTAACGTCAGAACTTGATCCGTTCCTGTTCTTTTCTTTTGCGGCTGAATAACGTACATATCAGACTACTGGAAAGAGACACATCGTTTTTTTCAGAAATGGACACACGTGTTGTCGCTTGAGGCGGAGCTCAGTCAAATTGTGGCCGCCTCTCGCCAAGGCTCTCACCACCGAGAAAGTAAAAAGAAACGTGCAGAGTTTCAAACCAATCAATGCCTCTGCCAAGGTGGAAGCTAACTCTCTTCTCCTTGGTGAACACTATTTATATCTGATGCTGGCTTATCTCCTCCTCTTCCCCATTAACGGCCTGGGAGGCCACCACGAAAGACATGATCCGTTCTGCAGATCAAGCACAAGGCCACTTGATGTAGTCCGTGTCGCTAGATCTGACACGGATCTCCTCGACTGAGCCGTCTCTCTAAGCCACTGGAGAGGGCAAGAATGACTCGGAAAACAGCATGTCGCGACGCTTTTCTAGCGCAAGATTTTAGTCGTGTGGCAGACAAAGGCGGCACGGTTGGGGGCGCAACTAAGCCGCAGTTTGAAATGGACCTCGATGCAAGCCGCATCCGTATGCAGTCAAAGCAAGCGACTCCATCATGCATTCGCTGTCATTTAAGTTCGTGTTTCGACCGGTCAAGAGATTGCTATCGCCGTATGGAGAGAATCTTTGCCTTTCTCTCAATCAATCGTCTCTCTCTTCGTCTGCTGTGAATTTGCAGAGGCACTTGCAGATCTTGACGATTTCTGCACGGCAAAGATGCCTTTCGACTTCAAGAAGTACGATGCGAAATGCGCCGAGATGAACGCTGAGCAGCTTCAGCTCGAATGGCAGCATTACACGCGACAAATCTCTGGCGCCGCAACATCAACTACAGTATCGGGATTGGCCATGCCTTTCACCGCAGGTGTGAGCGCTATCGGAGTCGGCCTGGGAGCCCCTACTATCCAGTCAGTAGACATTCTCAATTTACTGAATCGATAGAGTCGGGCGCTGACAAGGCCTTGAAGCAATGCTCGCAAGAAGCGGGAGATCATTGAGAAGCATTTGCAAAGACTCGGCACGACACACAATACGCGCAAACGAGATGTCATGGGCTCAATGGCGTTCAGTGGCACCGTGGGCGTGTTGACTCTTGGTGTCGGCTCGATGGGAGCCGAGCACGTAGCATCTGCCGGCGCTGAACACGGCATCAGCGCTATCGTGAACAACGAAACGGCTATCAAAGTTGGTATTCACGCAGCTCTTGATGGCGCGGCTATGGCAGCTGAGGAAGCTCATCATGCTCATCTGAAAGAGAAAGATGCGAACAAGATGATCGCGAAGGCCGAGAAGCAAATTGCCTCAGGAAATGCCCAAGCACAAGCCCAAGTCCAAGCCCAAGCCCAAGGAGAGAAAGCGACGTATCAAAATCCAATGTACACTGGCGAGCCTGTTTATGCCGCAGTGCCGATTCCTGGAGCATTCACGACTACTAGTCTACAAGGAGCTCCTCCACAGCAGGCAGACATCAAATACACACCATCTCCAACATCGGATATCAAATATCCCGTTCCACCAACACCCCAGTATACGCCGGCGCCTCCAGCTTATCCCGGACCTCCATCCGCGGTTGCAAGCCCAATGCCACAGTATAACCCGCAGCACTACGCTCCACCACCGTCTCAGGCCTCAGGGCCACTCTCGCCTGTTCCAACGGTGTCATCCATTTCCTCGTACTCCAGCCAGCCGGGACAGTCATACACGCCAGTGTCGGCTACCTCCCAGACACAAATGCCTCAAGTTCCGGCATATGTTCCACCCCCTCCTGTTGAAAGCCACGAGCCTCACGTCACTGTACAGAACCTGCCACCTTTTCAATCTCACGTTGCTGCACCTGGATTCCAGGCACCTGCACCAACTCTCGTTTGGTCTCAGGAGCATGGTCAGTGGATTGCTCGGGAGAACACCACACCTTCAAGTTCGCATCCAACCATAGCACCAATCCAACAGCACCTACCGGTTACTCAGGAGTACGGCTATCCCTTTCCCCAGCAGCCCGTGGACAGACGCTCATCGGTGTATGTGCAAACGCCCACATCTGAAGTACAGCAATGTCAAAATCAGAATCTGCCTCAAATGTCATCAGCACAGACACCAGCGCAGGTACCTGAGACTCCAGCTCCGCAGCAATATGCTTCGGCTCCGCAATCACAAGCTACTTCGGTGCCAGCGTCACCGGCGCCCCAGCAGTATTACACAACTTCAGGGCCTCAGAAGCCTGCGATCTATGCACCACCTCAGGCTGCTCAGAATTCCTTGTCAATGCAAGAGTTCAATCAAGCACCCACTCAAATAACATATGGATACCCAACCCCATCTCAAACCCCGGGAGTGAGCCAACCGATGCCAAACACGCAGTACTTCACACCACCTCCAGGAGCTCAATCTGCACCACCGTACACCCCAGCACCTCAGTACGCACCAGTGTCGACACCGCAACCCTACCCGCCGCATCGTGACTCCATCTCGAGCACCCAACCTCCGCAGCAGTCATCTACCACAAGCCCACCGCCAGAACAGAACTATGGAGTCCTCCCTTCGTATCACCCGCAGAACCATTATGCTGCGCAGAGACACGGCTCAATGCCAGCTCTTGCGCCAGAGTATGAGAAGATGCATCAGGCGTGGCCGCAGACCGCTAGACATTCGTCCATTGTTTCACCACCGCCTTATGCGCCAGGCACGGCTCCAGCACCTCAGCAGCAGCCGGCTATGCAAGGCCTGATTGATGCGTATGGAGGAATGAAGATATGACTGTAGAAATGATTCATCTTGACCTTTGCCTGGCATGACCCACGGTTTGAGAGAAACAGCGCGAAAACCAAAAGGTGCGCAAACAATTAGGGCATTTGATTTTGTCCCTTCCGTAAGCGTCTCCCAAAATAATGGAATGTCTACTTTTGAACAGGTCTCGTGCAAAATAATTTATACATCGTTTCACTCGCAAAAGTGGTATTCTTTGCATCCAGTTTAGCGTGCTGGGAAAAAGACCTGTCTGGAGAAACCCCCATCGCAAACATAATTGCCTAACAAGGTCCTGGGTAGCCCACTGCAGAAGCCGCTATGTTATAGATTTGCGTTTGAATTTGAAACCCGTAGCCTAGGTGCTTCAGTCACATGCTGTGAGGGGAAAAGCTTCAGTTCGGGGGACCTTGCTTAGGATTGCCATTCACAACGTCTTTTTCCTTTCCTTTTTTTTTTCTCTTTCAAGAGGTTCAAACCCAAGTTTGTTATTTGGCTGGATAATTGAATGATGCTAGCTAATGCTAGCGGGTCCTGTCTTTCTGTTATTGATCGTATGGAGGAGTTCAACGAACTCGTGGGACCTTCATCCCATTCTCTCGCAGAAGGTCCATTCTTCTGGTGTCTGATACCACATCGTGCCATCGAACGTAGCGGATGGACTTGCGTTCCAACTGGAGAAGGATCAGCTTCCCTTTCCAATCGATGAGAAGAAGGGATAGGCAGGATCGCTTGACAATTTCAAAGGCGAGTCTGGCATAGTAGGTCGCCATGTGCCAGAACGACAGAAAGGGGAACTGCGAATCAAGTCATCTCCACGTCTTGTTGTCTTGCGCTGGACGGATGGGTGCCTCTGGCCATTATTTCCTCCCACTTCTTCTTGTCCAGCTCAACGGCCACTGTTCTCTCCCGTGCATCGTCCCTACACTCTTGCATCAGCTTTTCCGTCAGTCCTCCTGCCCTCCTCGCGGCATCCATCAAAGCATCAGCCTCTTTATCAAAGTCAACAGCCCAAGCATCCTCCCTCAAACGCTTATGTCTTTCGCGATCCTCCTCCATGCGCTGCTCTATAGCTTCATGGTCCAACTCGTTGATACCGTCGTTTCTCTCCACCAGTCCGGCCGTGCCTGGGTTTGAGATGCTAGCTTCGGCCTCTTTGGATCGAGCTTCTAGCTGTGAGGACAGATTTGCAACAAGATCTTCCGGGAGGATGGATTTCTGAACCAGCGAATGCAGCACTTTGAGCACTACTTTTATGTTCATAGCGCCGGCTTTCGTGCCTGGAGCTACGAGGTCGACGATCGTGGGCAGGTCGCGCGTTATGCTCGCGATGTACTGGGTACAGCCTTCGTGCTTTGAGAGCTCGCACAGGTATTCGAGGAAGTACATTATGTTTGCGCGGAGATTGATGTTTGACTACTTCATCCGTCAGATCGGACGATTTGACAGCCGTGATACAACTGCACGTACAGCGTCCAGCTGCTCCAGT
Source organism: Verruconis gallopava (assembly GCF_000836295.1). NCBI lineage: Eukaryota > Fungi > Ascomycota > Dothideomycetes > Venturiales > Sympoventuriaceae > Verruconis > Verruconis gallopava. The sequence continues at coordinate 279,953 of NW_015622159.1, forward strand.
ATGCAACTGTGCAAATCCTCATCCTGCTCGCGATACTTGACCGCATACGCAGCGGCACGCATTTGGGACGCGGGGTTTGACGTCAGCTTTTCAAGGTACGAGCGCTTGAAGTTCATGCGGATAGCAAAAGGGTCGGACATGGCCGCAATCGGGGTGACCCAGGACAGCTTCGTCCTAGGAAAAGAACAAGTCGTGGGATGTCGAAAGACGAGTGGGCGTTGTCAGTCAAGTAGCGGGCAAATTCGATTGAGCTCCCACGACACGACCACCAAACCGGCCTGGGTCCGTTAAAGGCCCCACTCAGTCCCCTCTTGTATTCCCCGATCGAGTAACTATCCGGGTTTTGGTTCAAGCACCATCACACACAGTAAAACACGTCCTCCTTTGTCCGGCCGATCACACGAGCACAGTTTGTGCTCTTTCATCTCTTCACCATCACACGATGTCTGCACAAGAGGAGAGGCGAGGCTTCCATAACGGTCTTTGAACCTCGATTTCAAAGTTTCAGCCAACTCATCCGCGCAACCAACTTGAAGTTGATGCCCGCAATCAGCTCATACAAGTCGCTTATAAAAAGAACTACATCTAGCCGCTAGCACATGCTTCTTTGCATCTCCGTAAAAAGTCACTCTCGTGCGGAGTCTCGACACCATTGATTAGTCGGACTTGACGTACGCCAAGTGCAAGCGGGAAAGTGATCGATCGCATCGCCATCAAGCTGTCAATCCCTTTGCGCATTTTTGAAATGTGCTGTTCAAGCAATGAGGCCAATGATACTAACAACTGCACCGGCAATCATTAGCAATGCCCGTCCTACAAAGTCATGCGTCAGCACTCCTCATACAAGCACTTGCGGGAGACTTTGTCGATTAGATTATGCACATACCCATGTTGTTACGCTGCCACCGTGCCTGACATTCGCGGAACACGCGAGCCGCTTCTTTGTCGCTCTCGTCTCTCTTCATCCGGCTGGCCATCTCCTTCATGGTCGAGTTGACAGGAACCATGACGGTCAAGGCATAGATAGTGACACCGATGGACAGCGCCAGGGAAGAGGCAACAAAGGGTAGCTTTCGTGAAAGCTCCGGCGAGGCTGAAGAACCCTGGCGAAGAATTGCGGCGGTCATGACGAGATTTCCAAACGTGCCGATGGCGTTGAGCTTGGGAAAAATAATTTCGGATATGTGGAGAAGATGGACGACGAGTTTTGAGGCGTGGTGTGCGGGCACATCTTCATTGCGGAGTACCGGCATGGTGATGGGTGTTTGGAACCCGGAAGCGCCTATTCTCTGTAAGCACCAAAGGTGGGTCGAAACTTGCGGAGGAACATTATCTCTCATACCGAAGTTAACGGCTGCGCTGATTGTGGTCAAGCATTGCAGCGGAGTGATCCACCAGAGACTGCCCAAGGAAGACATTTGCAATTGATGGGGTCTCAACAGATTCTACTACGTGTTTGCAACAATGCCAGGGCAGACTCTTGGACGGGCAAGGCGTAGTGGCTGTATCAAAATGGTTTCGCAACTACGAGAGCAACTACATGACGGCGGCCGCCGAGCTTTTATCAAGACGCCAAAAGCACAGACACGTGAACACCCGCAGTTAGCAGATCGACTTGTCACATTTGGATTTTCTCAGCGTAAGCATGCCCATCAACACGAGGCGCAGAACTTACACAGCGTTCGGCCGCTTGGGTTCACTATTTTCATCGCGCGGCCAGAACCCCTTCGGCCGTTGCCGAGAGCCATGGCCTTGTCGCCCCAACCAGGGACTGCGGTGAAGCCGCCTGGAGATATCGAGCATATCCGCTGTATTTTTCATCGCTGATCATGGTGGCTGTGGTCCAAATGTGGATGGATTCACAAAGATGAAGGAGCGCAACAGGTCCTGACGTTCTTGGGCACCATGCACCAAAGCTGCGGTTGCTACATTTTACAGGAGGCATTTGTGCGTATCTAGATCCTTCGAGAAGGTCGCTAAGCTTGTGATTCGAGACAGACTCTGCTTCATAATGGATGAGCACACGAAGAACACTTTGATTATTGTGTTTTTTGTATTCTGTTTTGATACAGCTCTAGTGGCGCTCAAGAGTTTGTGTTCATCAACAAAGTCAATCATCGTATAGCCGCGGGGTAGCATTCCGAATGTAGCAGGGAAAGGCCAACTATCGACTTGTTTTGCCGAATGGAAATTTTAATTAGTAGCCATATTCTTTTTCATGCTGGGTTTCGATAGACTGGTGTTTTGTGACAGGTTAATCCGCTTATGGCCAAGGTCGACAGTGCTCTATGAGGACACGTCCAAGACCTTGGCTACCCAGGATCGAACTGTGAACTTCACGGACTCCCCGCCCTCCGACGGCTGAAGCCAGCATCCGTTTGGCTTCTCCGGACTTCTCATCAGAGTGCAAAGAAGAAGTCTTCGTGGAGCCGATCTGCGCGCCGAGTGATGTAGCAAAGTTCTACTATAATCTCCGAAGCCGCGCTTAATTGTGCATCATGTCGTATTTCTTGACATCGCGACCAAATTCTCTCCTCCATGCCCTCGCATCGGAAAGTTTGCTCTCAAAGTCTCCCTCATCGTCGCTGCGCACAAGTGCATCTTCCTCGTACTCGGAGTTGTAATTCTCGTGCACGTCGAATTCCTCCAGGTCGTCCGCATTCTTGCGATATTGGTAAGCGTCGCGATCGTACTCATCGTCGCTCGCAACTTCGTCTTCGGGATAGTCTGCACCGTAGTAGTCCTCAGCTGGGCACAATGTCAGTGTTTGCTTGTAAGGATGCAGGGTCAGGGAGGCTCACCGTTGGAGTCTTCGTCGTCGGTATCGAATTTCTCATCCTCAGATTCCTGACCGTCGATGTACGTTTCCCATAGATCCTCTTGGTCCTCTTCGATGACTAGGTGACCGAATGAGACGCTTTTATCCGGCATATCGTCCTTTGAGACTTGATGCCTGTAGTACGTATCGTAGACATAGTCGGCTTCATTGTCCACCTCCATGACATCAGTTTCAGGCTGAGATGCAGAGGCTGCATTCTGTTGAGACTCCTTCAGCGATGTCTCTTCTGCCCATTGTTCCAACTCTTGTGCCATAGAAGCTTCAACATGGCTAGGCGATGCTGGTGTTACTGTTGGTGCCGCAGCTGGATGTTTTCTCGTCCGTGCAGTTGGCCGCTTGAGCTTCCTTTCTTCCTGCTGCTGTTGCTGCTCATTCGATCCTGTGTTCGCAGGTGTGATCGATTTTGCGTTCGCTCCTCCGCGTCTTTCCACGAATGTGGCAACTTCACTTTTCCCTTTCTCTGCAGCACTGATGCTACTGAGATGGAACCTTCGTGGCTCTGCTGGATTTGTCTGGGAGATATTTTGTTTGCTGCGTAACGGTGATTGATCCCCAGTCCTTCCAGTAGCATACGGGTCCCTTTTCTCTTCTCCTTTCGGTGTGGTTCTAATCTTTGGAATACCATCATCCCCATACTCCTGCTTCAGCACCGGCGTAGACGCCACACGCTCTTGCTCAATGCGCTTAAAAATATACGTCTGATCTGTAGCAATCCTCTTGCTTCGTTCCACGTACAAAGTATCCGGTACAGTGTCGTCGCGTTTGCGCTTGATGCGGATGACCGAAGGTGCGGAGGGTTGCGAAATGCCTGCCATTTTTCTTGCTTGTGCAACGCGACACGAAGAACCCTACTGAGAATGCGGTGAAGTATGTGCTGTTCTAGAAAAAAGTATCCAGAAACAGGATATAGCTAAGCACTAACTCATGCCGATGATGAATTTGACAGAGCAACTGTTTACACCGTGACGTAGCTGGGGTAGTTTGAGAGCGCACGACTGAGTCGCAGGGGCCGCTTTGACTGCCCCACATGCACGGATTTTGGGAGATCAAGAAAGCTGTAGAATGCAATGGATTCGTTCAAGCTTCATGTACATAATGTCTAACCAAGTGTCTATAAATTAAGCTTACAAGTCACTTATCCAGCCACGGTAAAGCTTAGAAGACTTCCAACAGTAAGGCCAGCAACGAGCATAAGTCCCATGAACCCTCCAGTGGCCTCTCTTTCGTCATCCTCGACGTACTCCACTGCACCCATCATGCACAAACTACCAATGTAACCATTGCTCATCCCGAAAAGCAACTGAACAACGCCTAGGTAGAATAGATCGCTGTTCACGGCGGCGCCCTTTCCACGAATATTGCAAAGAAGGTACATGGGTATGAAAGCCACTCTGCAAATGGACAGAATGAACACAAGGCGCGCGCGATGCGTTATACGAATCATGGGGATGGCTGTGAGTAGACGGCCTGCAAGGTCACCGGCGTTCCAGAAAAAGAATGCAAGAGGGATAAATGAGGCGGGTTCGAAAATTTTACCCGCAGAGGGGAGATGAACCGAATCGATCTTTTGCGTAAACACTGGATAAACCATCGTTATTCCGAAAGTGAAAAATACGGCTGTAGCCAGCCAAAAAGTCTTGCGGAAGAGAACCGTGAGTGGCACCCTGCGCTTGGGCATAGCATCCACGGTATCACCGTCATGTAGATCGGTTTGCTCTAGAAGCGCTTTCGAACCGAATCGTTTTTGATGAGAACTGTAGAGATAGAGGAAGGCCAGCAGTGTGATGGAAGAGATAGCCGTTGCCGTGAGAAAATAAGCCATGGCCGATGTGGACGACTCTTCCGGAACACCTTCGTCGGCCCGTGCTGGTTGAGCAGATAAGACAGATACGATTTGCACAAGCGGAGGAGCGACACCAGCCACTGCTTGTCCAGTCATGATGCCTTGGGTATACTCCTCTTTGCCAAAGCCTGCAACATATGCGTATATTCCATTCTGCATCTGGCCCGTGGCTACTGATGCGGCGAAGACCAGGATTATCAGGAAGCCAAAATAAACCGACGGAAAGACGCTTGTAAAGATACGTGTAGACATTGCCAGCAAGGTGAAAGCACCAATGTTGATGATTAGGGCATAGATAATTCGTTTCGGATAGGAGGCTCCCTTTTGCAAGTTTGTGAGAAGCAAGACTGTACCCAAGTTTGCGATGGTGGACACTGTGAGCTCTGCGGACTGAAAATTGCGAAGCAGCCATTCGTCAGACTTAAAGCGCTTCTGGAAATATGGTCCGGCTGCTAAGAACATGTTCCTGCTCGAAGTCAGATCTCCGTTACTTCAACGACTGAAAATAGTTTCATGCCACATACCAAGCCCACAGCATAGCAACACCTAACAAGAAGAACACACCGTAAACGAACCATTGAAACGGCGCTTCCGATAAACGCCTCTCCATGACCCGGGCATCTTGGTCCTCATATTCTGCTTCTTCGTCATCGTCGTTAGGAAGAGTGAGGGGTTGCGTTTCCGAAGCGCAGAACTCTCTGTCGGCATCTTCACGTAGCCTCTCGTAGCTCTGCTTACGTCCAGTTAAATTTCGTATTCGCTCCATAGCTATCGCAGTGGACGAGCTAGGCGAGGGCGAAGAGGAAGATTGAAGAGGAGCCGTGATGAAGATAGCGGGTCTAGGCGGCTGAAGAAGCCGCCTTGTAACGCTATGACAGTGGCAACCACGCCGAACGCAAGGTCATCCTTTCTCTATGCAAGCTGTGCCACGAATTGAATTGCGTGGGATTGGTGCGATGTTGCGGAAGCGGAGGCCGACACGTACAGGTCACATTGAGACATCGATCTCGTGCTGGCGCATGTGGCTGCGTCCCGATGGAGGTTGAGGAGGGGTACGTCTATCTTGCATGTGCGCACAATAACCGCACCATGGCTGCTTCGATGATCAAACTGTTTCATGTCTCGTGCAAGGCCGCGCGCCTCCCAAACAACTGCACGGTAGACGTTTCGTGGATCCCGTGATTGATCCTTTATGCATGCAAGTATGTTTTGCATATTTTGTGAATTCAATAAAGAGCGAAAAATCGACATCCTGCTAACACGTCTGAAAATCTAGTGTGCCTCATTCTTCGAGGTCTCTCAACAGCCAATAGTTGTCCACGGATACATTTGATAAGATTATCAATCTGCGATTTCTAGACATGATTTCGGCGCCGATGGACTTCTTCTCCGCGCGTTCTGCAGGACTTCGCGAGCCCGAACGGTTGGGGCAAACGCAGATCATTTTCCTGTATTTGCCTCCACTTGATCCTTCGCAGAGTTCTGTCCCTCACCAATGACGTTCTGATCATTTGACACGAAGGTCTCATCCACAAATCCGGATCGTAACCGGAAAGGATCCGGTGTCTTCAATTTCTTAATTGACGATGAGCATTAAAATGGCTCAAGAGAAAGACGGCCAGGCTGTACTTCTCATGTGGACGCATTAGATCATGCAATCTTCAAGCTTCATAATTAAAGATGTGCTCCTTTTCGACGGGGATATCTTCACGGAGAATGCTATGGTGGTAGTTGAGGATGGTCTAATATCACAGGTCGTGCCGCATGGAAACATTGAGGGAAAATTCGCCAGCTTGTCGATAATCGCAAAGCCGGGCTACACTCTTATTCCTGGTTTGATCGATTCCCACATTCATGGCCTGGAGGCAAACATTGAATGCCTCGAGCAATCTTTAAGGTTCGGCGTCACCACAGTTTGCGACATGCACAATGACCCGGTATCGTTGGCAAAGCTCAAATCCGTGAGTGGCTTCCAGTTGCTCTCGGAAAGGCAGCGTTGACGATGGTTAGCTTGCACACGATCGCAACATGCGGCACTTGTATTCAGACTTCAAATGTGCAGGAATGGCAGCTTCCGTCACAGGACAGTGGCCTGTTCCAATCCTTGAATTAGAGTACAAAGACGATGCTGAGCTTGTACGTATATGCAAAATTACCCAGTAAACTTGAGTCACTCACGCCATTCGAGCTTCGAAAAATCGTTGACAAGTTACCACATATCGACACGGTAGGCCAAGCGCAGGAACATGTCAATGCTCAGATCGACCACTTTGGGGCGTCGTATATTAAATTGATGAACGAAATGGGAGATACGATAGACATGAGTCTTCCTCGGCCTCCTCTAGAATTGCAGCAAGCTATAGTGGAGGCCGCACACAAGCGAGGTGTAATTGCCGTCGGTCACGCTTTCAGCTATTCCGGAGTGATGGAGTTGCTCGAAGCAGGCGTAGATGGCCTGACACACTCCTTTCTAGACAGACCAGAATCAGACGACTGGCTTAAGCTAATGAAGAAGAACAACGTGCATTGCAACCCAACCCTCGACTGTCTCGCGACGCACTGCGGGAACGGAGACGAGATACAAGTGCCCTTTACATCTCACCCCTTCGCTCAGCGGATGCTCTTTGACAAGAGACCGAGAGAGTGCACTAACTTTGCGAAGAACAACGAGAAAGCCAGCTTCGCCAACGGAGTGCAGAATGTGAAGGACATGTACGCAGCGGGAGTGCCCCTCATCGTCGGCTCCGACTGCGCCGGAAAACGGCTAGGCAATCCGTATGGTCTAGGAGTGCATGAGGAAATGTACTTGATGACGATAGTGGTGGGAATGAAGCCCATCGATGTTCTGAAAGGAGCAACTTCGTTGATTGCAGACCGGTTTGGTTTCAGCGATCGAGGCCGTGTGAAAGAAGGGCTTAAGGCTGACTTGGTGTTGCTGGAGGGTGATGTCAGAGAACTACTTGCGAATGAGAAAGAGCTCTGCTTGCCAGTGCAGGCAGTCTGGAGGGATGGCGTTCTGTGCTCTTCCTTTGAGGATGGATTGACGTGATTCTGTTACGAATTGTCTCTTTTGAAACCATTCATACACTGCGTCTTGCGATGGACAATGTCCTACAGATATGGATCTTTCCATGGTGTTGTCTGGCAAAGCTATGACAAGGTCTCTTCAAATTATCGTCTCCAGAACATTAGCAACATTATGAATACTCTATGCGTTATGTGGACTTCTATCCAACTACCAGTTAATTCGAATACCCGATCTTAGCCTCACGCTTATCGGAAATGCATCTTCGCATAGTGATTAAAGCGGCTCTGAAATGTTAGACCGTTCTATGCCGCCATCCCTCGAGGACGCCAGAGTGTTAAGCCCGAAACTCTCGCTGTCTCATGACGGCGCCACTGGAGTCGAGCTTTGGAGAATTATTGAGGGCATTTGCTATCAAAAGTGCAAAAGTACCGCCCACAGTTGGCCGTGCGACAAACATGATATCAGGGTAGCTGCACAACGTGATTAACGGAGACTCATGATGTCCCATTTCGGAATGTTGCACATACCTTCCGGTCAAAGTGTCATATAGATCTGTGAATGGTCTGCCAGTATCCGTCGCACCGATCCAGTTCGACAGATCCTTGATGAACATATCCCTGGTATCCTGTGAACAGCATGCAGCTGTGAACATCTCCCAATCAACTATATGAGAGAACCAAGTGAATGGATTAGCAAAATTCTCTTCGACACGCCTGGAGATGTCTTACCCTTCGTGTATGAGTGCCTCGTGTCGAGTGGCACACCGTATTGCTCCTTTACGGAAGGGTAAAATTTACTTTGCATTTCGTAGACGGATTGCGGCACGAGGTTGAGGCCAAGCTCAAGATCACACCATAGATTGTAAAGAAGTCCGTGAGTTTGATTGTTTCCGTAATTGAGAGTTGTGTGAGGGAGTTGGGTATCGTACGAAATCCCGAGTGATTGCCACTGGGTGATGTAGCTTGTCGCTATGTCGTTGTACTTCTTCTCATCGTCCGCATTCCCGGCAAGCTTTGCGATTTCGCCCATTGCGCGAATCCCAATAATGCCTTTGAGAGCCAAATTTGTTTGATTCTGAAGACTCCCTGCAAAGTCATCTGTTGACAGCTGCGTAGCGGGGATTAGCGAATCCTCGATTAAGAACTCCGTCCATTGGGTCAAGATCGGATAATGCTGAGATAGATAAGCATAGTCTCCCGTTTTTTGGGCATATGCTAGCGTCATGATAAGCATGTTCCCACATTCTTCAACGGGCATACTCTCGTCCAGCCCATCCGGGTGACCTGTTGCATTAGGAAAATGCGTGCCAAGATCATGAATTGACCACTTGTTGGGATAGTGTCCAGACTCTTGATTCTCGTACAACGGATCAAGCAATAACTTCATTAGTTGCGGGTTTAAGAATGTGATGATCGGGTGCAACGGAAAAACTACGTCAACTGTCTGAGTATTTCCGTTCGATGATATTTCCTTCATGAACAAGTACATCTTGCTTTGTGTGCCAACAAGCTCAAGTGCGCCAAATGCTTGACGGACAGACAATGATGTTATCGTGTTATAGTCGTCTCCGGCGACACTTGTGGACGCTTGCTTCACACTTGCATCAAGACTAGAGGATTTCTCTTGCTGATTCACATAGTCGAGATGGAAAAAAGATAACTAACTTGAAATTAGTTCATCCGTTGGCCATAATTTTAAAACGTACCGCATCAAGCTCGTTTCCTTGAAAGTAGTCCACCCACAATGATGGAAGCTTAACCAGACCGTTGGCTCCGAGAAACTGCACAGCGTTCTGTTGGAGCAATCCAATGGTGAAAAGTTGACTTTGAACGCTCATGCCGACATTCCCAAAGTCTCGCGCAAACCCGAAGACTGGCCAGTTGTTATTAATGGCGCGAAAATTAGAGTCTTGAGATCCGTCCAGCTTTCCCATTTTTATGAATGTGGAACGGACATTAGTGTCAGATCCAGTTTGAATAGTCAAAGAATTGCTGCTATCTGTTGCCCAGTACACATTTCCCCACTCAGCCATACCGTTGCCACTTGGCTTGTCGCTCTCATCGAACTCAATTTGCGTTTGTCGCCAAATTTTGTGATAAACAATGTTGTTTATCTCGCCTGTCTCCCACTGGGCGGTCGCATCGGGTGTTCCAGATGCCCATTCTATTACGAATTTAAGCAATTCGAAATTCTTATACGGTAAAGACTATACATACCGGCTGAAATATCTGCGTACAGCTGAATGCTGTGCTGAGCGCCATCCGTCGATACGACAGACACTTCCATGTACGACATTGGAAGAGACTGTCGTTTGAAATCGTCTGGTGTAATTGGTGAGAGAAAGTTGACGGTCATTTGAACCTTGCCCTCGATGTCCATGATGAAGCTACTCTGCGTTGACGTGTATTCGAATGACTTCTGGTCCACATTTGGAACCGTAGATTCATTGCCAAAAGCACGAGCAGCATTTCCCAGCCACTGATAGACTTGACCATCGACTCGAATAAATCCTGACCAGCCTGTGATCTTTTGTCTAGATCACCATTAGAACAATACAATATACGAACAATATCTTCGAACATACGCCCAGTGTACTGGCCATTCGCCGGCTAGATAGCCACCGTTGCCATAGCTGCTCCCTGCGTTCAGCCATGTGCTAAGATAAGGTGACTTCACGGCTAGTGGTATGGCTGGTGGTCTAGCTGGCTGGAATGTCGAGACGGCCGACGTGAACGATATGAGCAAGACTAAACATAAGGCGTAAGCTGTTGGATTCCTCATCTTTATTAAACGCAATGTGGGGAAGCGACGCATAAAAGTGAAGCCAAAATAATACTCGGCATCTAAGGTGTCAATAATACATGTAGCGGAGAGAGCACAAAGTTACTCGTGAATTGCTAGAGCAAAATCTTTAGAGCTAGGATCAAGATTTCAATGACACAGGAAGTTCAAGGGCGCATAGCCTGGCGTATTATATGCTGCCGATGTTACGTTGTCTAAGATTAAGAGAAGAAACGAATGATGATGTGGACGAGATGGATGAGATCGACAAAACGCATGTAACGAGGCCAGTGAACGGTAGGTTTGTCCCGAGCAACAGATCAGATTAGCACATGGATTAGTCCGTTGACATCTTAACTTTCATCCCTGGGATCTTCAGTGCAAGAAGACACATGGTACGGGTCAGTCGTGCTAGCATGCGTACCAAAGGAGATTCTGTCGCGCGGGTGACACTCTCAAACTGTTTGGCGCGCAATCCATAGAGTGTTCTTCGAAGAGAAACGGTAGTACTCTCATCGGTCATGTTCATCTTCCAGAGGGCAAGTTCCTAGCTCCTGACAGAAAAATATACGGATTTTTGAATGGGGCATGTCTTTCGTCCCAAAATGAGCCGCAATAAGCCAAGACGTGGTTGACGTTGAAACGAAGGGAGTGTGCCGACGATCCTCACAGGGCAAACCCCATTGACCCATCTGAAGAACAGAAGTAAACGCACAGTGCGACTCGTAGCAAACCATGCTTAACATTCACTAAGAAAAACAATTTTGTTCAGCCTTGATAGCAGTAGAGACAGGTCTGCACGGATGACGCTGTCACTACTGCTTGCTCCTGGTCAGCAAGCAGAATGACAGCAGCGCAAGCCAAACGCAGCTTCTACACGTGCTGCGCGAACGAGACTGGGCATGAACGGCCGGGATATGATCCTTTCTGTCGTGTTTCTGGACAAGAAAAATGTGATCTGCTGCCGATTTGGAGAAGACCAGTAGAGTTTGGATCTGGTAAAACACTGCTAGGGAACCCAGACAGAACCGGGGCAGGGTTTGTGCTGCCTTCGACATGGGCGGGAAAACGAGCTGCTCTTTCTTCTGCTAGCCCGATGCTACGCTCCTGGAAGAGCTGAGACAGTTTAAACGTGGGTGGCGATTCACGTTACAGGAGCAGCATGTTAGACAGGCAACGTGGATTGAACGCGAAGTCGAGATGAGCCAGATTGGTGGGCAAGGGTCCTGGACGTATCAATCATCCATCCTCACAGAGCCACGATTGCGATGACACTTTGCAGGGTGGAGGGAACATGTGTGTTCCTTGTGTGACTACCTGCTAGACCTGCACCAATCCTGATCTGCATCTTGAAGGCCCAAAGCTGCCCGTAGCAGAAACGGACCATGAAGTTCATCTTGTACCAAGTCGCGAACCAAGATCTTGCGTGTCTTTGAGAGGAAGGTCACGCGGAACCTTGTGGGCGCGAAACTTTGGACCTTGGGTGTAGTTCAACGTTCGATTATCAGATACATGAATCAGACAGACTGCTGACCTGGCTGCCTGATGTTATCGAATGGTCACTGAGATCTGGGGTAAAGTCCACATCAGAAATTATCGCTGATCGTCTCTTTGGATTCATTTCTTAAAGTGCTACTACTGTAATTATTTCGGTCTCATAGTACGGTGCCGAAACCAAATGTGGTCTTAATAGACCTAACGTAGTACTCGCCCCAATTCCGCTTCGTAACCTCTTCTTGACCCACAGGCACGCCCTCGATGTCCACACGCATCGTAGTCACGGCATCTACATCGTTTTGCTCAAAGCGGATTTTAAGGGTTGCATAATGGCCCTGCGGCCATTGAGCCAGTCGCCATTTTTGCACGACCTTCGTCGGCTCCTCTAGCTCTACGTATTCACCTGTAATATTGCCACCAAAAAGCTCGAACTTGCCACCCTTCTTGGCGCCTTCAAACAGGTTCGGCTTGCTACGTGTGAATGCGGCTATGCGATCCGGGTCTGTAAATGTTTTGTACAACTGTTCCGCGGTCGTCCTGAATTCCGCTTCATCGTTGACAGTAGTCACGTTGACCGACGGGCCTTTACCTCCTGAAGATGTGGTGGTTGTGGTTGTGCTAGGCTTGGACGAATCCTTACTGATGTGACTACTGGATATATATTTGGGAGTCGAGAAGCCGCTAGATGGGTTAGAGCCAGGTGCGTGCTGAATGTCCTTGCCATGCTCTGCAATCAAAGCTGGGGCAAGCTTCTGAAGCTTTGTTCGCAACTGCGGAACGATCTTCGATCGCACGAGATTCTTGATCGGTTCTTTCTCAGAAGACTCGGAGTACAAGCTTATGTCAAACTAAGTGATATGAGTTGGTCCGACTGTCCACAGAGTAAAGAAATCATTGGTGAAAAGGGAACATACAACATACTCGTCTGCTTCTGTATCGTGTGCAACTTCAGGAATTGTGATTGTGCCACTAGCCGTGGTCTCTTCGCCGGCTTTGCCTGTCGTGGTGTCAGTCATTGGTCAGAAATCGTAGATCTTGATATTGCACGCACCCGACCACTCGAGCTGCAACCTGATGTCGAAGAGCGTAATGACTTTGCCTTTCCGCTGGCTCACGTCGACGTCGCCATCCATGCTCATTATGCCGTCAATCTTTGCCGATACATCACCTTCCTCTGCCGAGACGCCCACCATCGACTCCGCGAGGAAGTCTTTTGCCCACCCCGAAACATCCTTATTCACCCAGTGCCAATTGTTCGGATTGTGCAGAACCATGGCGCAACCAGATAGACGCCTTCACTAGTTTATCGAGGCAGGGAAGTGGACGAAAGTCAGGCTCAGACACACAAGTGAAGAGATTTTCTGGTTCAAGTTAACACTCGTGTTCGAAATGAATAGCGCAAGAAGCAAAGGCGTGTTGAACATTGCACTCAGAAGAACATTTAATATGCAAAAGCTGATCCGCATCAAAAAGAGTACAAGTCTTTCTAGGACTGGTGCCAGCTTGAATCTCATCATTGTATGCAAAGTTGAAGGAAATCGACGGAAGCAATTGCTTACCTCGGGTCGATGATGATGATAGGTTCGAGGTTCCTGGCAAGAATGCAGATTGCGCGTGACTGGCTCGAACTGTGTTGATGTGAGAGAAAGTGATGTGCGAGGAACTAGGTTAATAGTTGGATCTTTAACAAGGCTGCTCTAAGCACTTCGCAGAATGTTCCTGAAGCCGCCAGCTGCATGCCCGTGCGTGCGTGCGAACGTGCGGCCTCACCTCCGAGCTCGGCGCGGTGGACATGTACACCTCGAGAAATGAGCAGCATCGCTATTGTGGTCGTAGAAATTGATCTGAAGGTTGAAATGGCATTTCAGCAGCAGAAACGAATCGTACACGAGTTATGGTAGGCAGTTGTCTTCATTTCCTGTGTTCCTTGTCCAGACTTGCCTTCCTAGCTTGCATCTTCTTCTTCCCAGGTCAGATAACATCGCGAGATGCCGAGGACCACCATCTCACCATGATCTCGCTCTCTACCTTCGGTGGTGACTAGCAAGTTGCGCAGATTGGAAAATTGCCCGTTTCTCTATTCTGTGTGCTGTCTCGCATGGTCTATTGCGCTGCATCTCGGGAACCCGAGAGAGAGAACCACCAAGAATGACGTTTCCGAATCGTAGCCTCATAATTCTCGAAGCACCCCCACACACTTTCGTGCTGATCGTTTACTCTCTTCCTGGATTGAATATGCCATATAATGCGTTTAACACGCATGTATATCTCTTTAATGGGTCATAAAGGTGTGTATAGTACTGATCAGGACCGACTAACCGATTATGCGTCGGCGGCACGGATGTCCTTGCTCACGCCTCATTTCGCATTTTTTTGAAAGTCTCAGCGTGTCGTAGCTACATTTCTGACTTGTTTCAGACGTATCCAATGTCATCCAGCCCAGTTCCGTACGAGGGACACCCCTCGTCCTTGCCAGCGAATTTTCTTGACTTCAGTCCATTATCCCCGATTTATGTACTGCCAACGCATCTAGATGACGACGAGCTTCACGAAATAGAGGATCAAATACAAGATCTTAATGGAGACTTGACGTATGACATTAAAGAAGCGAAGATTATCTTAGGCAAAATTTCCACAAAAAAAAGGGCCGAACTTGAGCTTCGAATCCGCAAACTCAGCACCCAGGAAGTTACGGCTCCCAGTGGAACAGGAACAAGCACGAAGAAGCATGGAGCTGAAGGTCCTCATACGCCTAGGAAAAGAGTGAAGATTTCAGAGATTGATGATGATGATAATGTTGCAAATTGGAAGGTGCAGGGTGAGAAACGAGCCGTGGAAACACATCTATCGCCGTCTTCAAGGTCGTTGTCAAAGAACATCTCAGATTTGGGAAACGGGCAGCATGCATCTCCAATTAACAGATATGAGATTATTGATCTGACACAAGATGAGCCGACCCCAACAGACACCCCTTCGGACGCAGATACCTGCAATCTGATCAAGGTTGTCAAATTGCAATGGCTCAATGACTGTAGAACAAGGAACGAAGTCTTAGACATCAGTCCATACCTTGTCTACGAAGGAAAAATAAAGATGAGACCACCGGATCCAATAAATTCGCAGCAACAATCCGCGGGTATCGTTCGAGTTTACCAGAGAGACGCACCGAAGTCACAACACATTCTTGCTGAGCGACCGACTGGCTCAGAAATACTCGAACGCGCCCGATCAGACGTGAATTATAATCAAGCAACTCATCAGGATGCTCTCTATGGCGCAGCACCACATGGAGAGCGCAGGTTCAGGAACCAGAGCAGTCGATCCGGCGGGAAGCAGAATGAAGTATTCAGGAAACCCGCCAAGTTGATGGAGCTAACAACCGAAGAATACGAAAGCGCAGGCGATCAGGAGATGCCGCCAGCGCCGGATTGGGTCAAGCATCATCAGCTTTACGCGTGTCAGCGCGTCGCGCTGATCAATCCACCGAATGGCGATTTCATTGAGGAGTTAAAAAAAATCCGACTCGCCAGAATACTAACGAATGATGAAATCGGCGTGAGAGCATACAGCACATCAATAGCTTCGCTAGCGTCGTACCCCTACAAAATCATCAATCCGAAAGAAATTCTTAGGCTGCCTGGCTGCGACATCAAAATAGCAAACCTGTGGATCGAGTGGAAGAACAGCAACGGCAAAATTAAAGCCGCCGAAGAAGCTCAAAATGACCCGACTCTTAAGATTTTGAACCTGTTCTATGAGATTTGGGGTGTAGGAGCCACAACCGCCCGCGAATTCTATTACGAAAAGGGCTGGACGGACCTGGATGACATTGTTGAGTACGGATGGGACACGTTGACTCGCGTTCAGCAGATAGGGGTAAAATACTACGATGAGTTCCAGAAAAAGATTCCACGATCAGAGGTCGAATTTATTGCGAGCAAGGTGCGCGAGCACGCAGTGAAGGTACGCGATGAAGGCATAGAACTCATGGTTGTGGGTGGCTACCGTCGAGGCAAGAAGGAAAGTGGAGACGTGGATATTATCGTTTCGCACAGGCACCTGGACAAGACAGCTGGGCTGGTGCAAGACATTGTTGAATCTCTTGAGCAAGAGGGTTGGATCACGCATACTTTGACGCTGAGTCTTACGAACACGCATCGAAATCAATCTACACTGCCTTTCAAAACGTCTAAGCCGGCTCACGGCGTCGGCTTTGACACTCTAGACAAGGCCCTTGTCGTGTGGCAAGATCCAGTGTGGCCGAACATGGAAGCGGACTTGCGGCAGAATCCAAACATGAAAAATCCGAACGTCCACCGTCGAGTTGATATAATCGTTTCACCATGGCGAACGGTTGGATGCGCAGTGTTGGGATGGACTAGCGGAACCACATTCCAGCGAGACCTTCGTCGGTACGCTCGAATCGTGAAAGGTTGGAAATTTGACTCGTCCGGAATAAGGGACAGAACCACAGGCGAAGTGGTGGAGCTTGAAGGCCCAGACGGCGTAAGTGGCAGCATGGTTGATGCAGAGAAACGCGTTTTTGAGGGCTTCGGACTTGAATACAGAGAGCCTTGGGAGCGGTGCACGGGTTAACTAAACGTGCTGCACGAAATACAGTGCTTTTTTCAGCTTGTGTCTTGATAACATTGGTGGTTCTAAAACACGCCTGCAATATGTTGAATGTCCCACATTTATTCTTGGAACATGTTAAATTGGTCCAAGGGAGTTTCTGTAAGCGTGTTGCTTACGTCGTCAGAAACTAACAAGTACGATGCTCCGCGAAAGACATCCCTAAGCACACTCTTAGCCAACTCATGAAATGCCTCATTCCATGGAAAGGTAATCAAAGAGGTGAGTAACTGCTTCTCGTCCACGATCTTCATCTTCAAACAAAGCTCTCTGAGTTTGTTCATTGCAGGAAGATATTCGGCCCGTCCATTCGAGGCAGTCGCTGCAATCACGAGAGTCCAGAGCAACAACTCCATCGGTGCCTGAGCCTTCCAGCTTTCGATAGATCTGGAATATAGGACTGGTCTAAGACGGGATAGATACAAGTCAACAGTTCTAGTACCCAATGGCATGATCCTCAATCCTGCGTAAAAGAATATTTGCCCCACCACACATATAGAATCACACACCACAACCAAATCTAACGAAGGGGCCGCCATTGTCGCGATTTGGAGCCTCAGGTCATAAGCTAATGCAATCATATCATACTCAGTGTCGAGCATGACATTACTGAGTGCGTAACGAAACTCGAGATCGTTCTCGCGGGTGGTCGTCCACTGCGATGTTGTGGCAATTGAAATTGTCCGTAGACGGCGAAATATGCTAAATAGCGTATGGCCGTACACATTGATAAGTTCAAGGGTATAAGGATAATGCTTTGCCGCTGTTGACAGGAGTTTCTCTGGTAAAAGAGGATTTGGATGTCCACACTCGATCGCAGAGTATTTGTAACCAGGCAGGTTACGAGTTGCTGCTGCATAATGATACTCGGCCCTGCAAAATACAAGTTAGTAAGAAATTAGCAAATGCATAAACATCTTACCATGCAACAGCTCTCAGAATAGAATCGTTCGTTGCCAAGCTCTTGACGTCACCAGCGGCTTTGATGAGTGATCTCATGGCTACTAGATGAGCCTTGGCATTGAAATAATTCCCGCATAAATTCTGTGTAACTTTCAGTGGAGGTAAATATTGTTTACTTTCAATCTCTGTACCTCAAAAACGGCTACTGATGTCATACTACTCATGAGAGAAGACATATTCATCTTTGTAGGATCAGAAAGGTCCCGATTAATTATCTGCATCGCCTGGCCACGATGATACAAAATATCTTGTTTGACAGGCAAGCCATGGTGACCATGCATGTAAAGTGCTACAATAGACAGCATACCGTGCAATAACCCTTCATTTTCAACAACGTAACCGTAAAATGAATTCGTAGGATTTTGTGCTATTCGATTGATGTTGAATTCAGTTTGATCTACGCCGCGATCAGCTACAGAGAAAGACCTAGGAAGAAGAAAACAGTGCAACAAGAGCTCGTTCTTGGAAACAACAAGTGCTTGAAGGAGACAACCTACAGAAATGCATTAAACGGTTTGTACGAGGGTTGCTCGTTGCCACAGGCATCGAATCGAATGGGTCTCGAACATTAGCTTGAAACGCCTCCAAACGAGGAACGTTATGTGCCAAGCCATCGCCGTGAAAAGTTTTCACTTGCGTATGTGAGCCTGTATATTTCACGGGAGCAGGCCAGTCCACGATCTCAGAAAGGGAGAGTGAAGCAGAAAGTCCCGATGTTTCCTTTGATTTGTCGTCGTTGGAGTTCACCTGCTTCGTACCGCGGACTGAAGGCTGCTTCGCCAACCTCCAACGGCCTTTCAGTCGGTCCTTCGAACTAACAGTGGAAGTTGAATTTGCATGAGAAAGATCCCCCAACTGAACTTTCATCTCCTGGAAATGATTTCTCATCACATGACTTCTAATTAGCTTCCTCGAAGCGGAGTCCATGGGCTTGAAGTCTCCATCTGTGAGCTGCAGGAACCTGTACTCCAGTGTTGGCGCCGAGGTGACAATGCTGCTTGGTATATCTCCTCTTATTGGCAGTATATATTCCTTGCCCTCAATATCGAAGCCGTCTTTTTTCTTCGAGCTCCTACCTCTCTTGGGAGCTAGCTTCAATTCTCCGGAAAACACTCGTGTGTCTTTGTCCATGTTCATTCCCACCGAAAAGGGTTTTTGATGAAAAGCGCGAAACATACTTTTATCAGTCGAAATCCGTCAGATAGGTTCCAGCACCAATGTCTAGCCAAAGACTGGGTTCTTCGGCGAACCTGCAGCAGCAGTTGGTGAGTAATCGACGTAAGCGAGGAGGGGAATGCCAAGAATTGCCTAAAAAGGGCAACAGTATTAAGCAGGCTACAAGCAGACTCGAGTGATTGGCTGGATCTCTTGTTTTTTATATCCAATTCATTCGTCAGCTAGATCTAAAATGATTTAGTCAGACAAAACCGGGGGCCAAGGAGTTTTTAAACCACTCTTGACGTAGTAAGCTGCTTCTGGCTAAGCCTTCCTGTGATTTCTGTATGACCCGACGCTTGAAGGACAATGATGTGCAATATCCTCTATCGAGCTCCTGGTGCTTCGATCAAAGAAACCCACACTTTTTGCGTGGATGACTTGTCACAATTCCTGACTTATTGCCGCAGCCTCGCAAGCCGGTCATTCATGCTTCCCAGCGTTGAACAGGTACAGACGCTTCTGTACTATAAGATAGTCGTCTCTCTCTCCACACTTAGTGGAGATCCACGAGCGGCAGTTTAGGACTAATGGTTTTAAGCATATTTTGCTTATCTCGGATTTAGACATGGTTTCGGTCGCTTTTGTCAACTAGCTCAACCTTCGTTCTCAGATAGACCAGAAGGCGAATCTTGGGCGTGTCCATTGGGACCTGAATCTTCGTTCCCACCAGCCTCATCCTCTGCATCTTGCTCATCATTTTCTGCAGCATCTTCATCCATTTCGTCCAGTTCAGCCTGTATTGGACTAGTTCTAGGCTCTAACATGTCCAAATCCTCTAGAATCGCCCTGTGAGGCAGCTTCCATAAAGAAGTTGCACAAACACGATCTTTGGTCAGTAAATCATCGATAAACTGGTCCATGTATGTTAAAGTGAATCCGTCTCTGGTTCTTCTTTTGAGCTTCCGATAGTCGAGTAATAGCGGCTCTAAGGTTTGATAGATTTCAACGGGTTCCCAGGCAAGCCGAATGTAGAAAGCTGCAAGAGCGCGCAAGTACTTGAAATCTCCCCTTCTCCTCTGATCAATTTCTGCACCTTGATCGTTTGCATTTTCTCCATTGAGATCCCCCATGGTCTCACCCTCATCGTGGAAATTGAGATATTCAAGAATGATCTCTTTCTCCGGAACGAGCTGCAGCAATTTGAACGCCAGACAGAGAAATGGTGTCGGACGACCCACGGCACCATAAGTGCCACCAACGAAGGTTAACTCAGCTGCGCGATCACATAAAGTTGCAGCATTCAAGCCAAAACATTGTTCTTTCCAGTAATATGATTCCGTGATTCGTTCACGGACACCTTTCTCGAACAGCAGCGCTGGGTTCTGACCGCGAATTGTTGGGCCGCTATAGCCTCTCTCATCAAGCAAAGCACTGGCGTCTGCTCTGTGAGAAGCCATAGCCAGGGATAATGATAGCAAAGATTCAATAGATGAAGATGAAATGAAAGGCTTTAGTTTTCGTTCGCTAGATAATATTTCGTGAATCAGATTCTTCTGTTACTACAAAAGTCTTGTGCGTTGCTCTTTCTCGATAGCTTTTCATGTTGCGCCACACGGCGTTAATAACTGTGGCGCATGCTATATCCGGTTGCCCTGTCGATTGTTGTTTACTAGCGCATACTATTTCATCACTGGTACGCGACATTGACCGACCATAATATAAGCTGCTAGAAGTGAGAATATCATCGCACAGCACAAACTTACAACGTCGCAGATATGGTGCTCTTGACAAGTAGTCAAGTCCAAGTAGCATTATCATCTGCCATTAGTAGGTACCGGCTAGAAGCACTCCGCGAACAACAAGACTAACATGTTTGAAGTCTTTAGCTTCACATTTCTATTGTTCCTAGCCGGATACCTATCACAGCAACGATCCGTAGAGGGCCTTCATGCCGCATTAAGACCGCGAGCACCAGTACCACGACACAAAACTCCCGACCACGGTCATGCCTTTCAGCCTCTAGATCCAACAAACAGGCTCAATCGACCGCTGGGACGGCTCAGGGATAGACTGAAATGGCAAACACAGCTAGTGGCAGCTGATTTTCCATTTGATTGGAGTAGACTTGCTTACGCGCAACTTGTGCGGGACCATTCGGAAACATGTAATGCTGTTATCGTTTTCAGCGAGTTACACAGGCTGAAGAGTTCTGCACCTCGACTGCTCCTGTTTCCTCAGCACTGGGTTCAAGAAAAAGACGGTCAAGTTGCGGATCCATACTTGGAGACGAGTCGGCGGCTGCTGAAGAAGGCGTCAAGAAGATACCGTGTTACCTTGGTACCAATCAAGCCAGATGTCGAGGGGAAAGGAGAGGACGACCCAGGAGCGTATTCGAGTGCGACCCTGGCAGCGCTCGACCAATACCGAAAAGTCATGACATTTCCCACACCAGGCCTGGTGCTTGACACAGGGGCTTTAGACTCCATTTTGGCATTTACAGAAACGGAGGCCATTGCAGCGTATCCACCGTTGAATACATCAGTGGCATCCACAATTCTAGTAACTCCATCAAAAAAGGCACAAGAACTTCTCAATAGAGCAACGTCACAAGACATCACATCGGATTCTCTCGTACCAGACATTCAAGATCAGAGCCTCTTCAGCACTTCGCACGCTTTGCGCGTTGCAGATGCCACAACCTTCAATGCAACGGATTTCCTCGCCTCAACTGCGTATATGCACTTTTCCGATCCGGATCTTCCCGGGCCCGAATATGATATCCCTTACTCGAGTATAGTTAAGATGAGACCGTCAGGGGATGACCAAAGTTTTCTCTGGGAAAAGATGTACTCCACGTATAAAGATCGAAGATATGGCGTGTGTGGATTGGACTTGGAATCGTGGCCACCTGTCTCTAAGATAGAAGCTTCTCAGCAGCGGCAGGAAAACGTTGCTACTGAAGAAGACCGAGCAGATCTTTAGGAAGAATATTCAAGACTGAAATATAGTAAGATTATCATAAATATAACGATTACGAAGGACTTTTCACTGCTGTATAATATGATGAATTCACTGGATTTTACAGAGATTTAGTTGCTCAAAACAAGACACTCTGTGCTGCCGACTTCCTCAAGCCACACCATTGCAGCCTCCTCTGGAAGAAGACGATATAGATCACAGGTGCCGAGGGTTTAACGACTCTTGTCAACCAAAAGGGTACTTAGAGATTATAAATGTTTCCTACGAAGGTTCATCGATAGGATTTTCACGGATATTATCATACGAGAGGTAAAGCAATTCAACTCGAGCTCTAGAAAATGATACACCGCATGTATGCCATCTAAAATGTAAGGATAACAATATGGCCGAGATTCCGGCAAAAAAAAACATAACGCGCTGGCTTAAAGCTTTGATGACCGCGTCAGAGCGACAAAAGAAATACAGCGACCGGGGATCGAACCCGGGACCTTCAGCGCTTTACAGGTTTTCAATGTGAAGCAGACGTCATACCGCTAGACCATCGCTGCATAACTTGAAGGAAGCTGCTTCCTCTATGACATTATAATATAAATTTTATTGTTTTACTACAGTATCTATCTTGACGTTTGGCATTGGCTCTACCGGCCGACCCAATAGTTTGGTCGTTAGGGTCGGTGCTCACCAATCCAGCGCCGACATCATTTCCCCACCACTTTTTGATCGGTAATACCATCATCACACCACATGTCAGCATACCGGCATTATAATGGGTGGGATAGCCTTACGATCATGCCACAAGTGCGTAGCAAATCATGCACCTTTCAATAAAATCATGCCAAAATGACCGACACGGCTAGCCGTACCCCTGGATCGCTTTCCGGAGCAGCTTTGTGTGCCCATGATGACACTGGCGTGATTATGGCGCAGCAGCATGATCCCAAGGGCTTTGGAAAGCTCAATGAGCGGCTTTTGTGGTATCTGCCCTTGCAGTGGTATATCATCCTTCTGTGCAGCATCTCCCTCGCCTTACCTTTTGATCCTGTAGCTCTCTATCCAGACAGGTGGGCATTTTTCGCCTTCTTTAGAAGTTCAACATAAAATCTTCATATCATTCGAGAAAGGGAAGGAAAACAAGAAAAAAAATTCAATTACACGAACCAGAATGTCCTCGACTATCAAATCTGGGCTGAAGAGCCTTCTTGGTGAATCACACTCGCATGGGAGATACCCTGTTACAACGACGATGCATTCGGCGGACTACATGAGACTCGTAAGAAGAGTGGGCAGAACAATGTCATGGTATGTTTGAGCTGTCCCTAGCTCGGTTTTACCTCTGGCAATAACTAAAACGGTAAAAAAAGGTATGTTCCTGCACTGGTTGTCATGTTCGGCTGGCCCTTAGCGTACGCAACCATGGTGCAGAAGAGCAATACGGGACAATACTGGACATATAGAAAAACAACTAGAACATAAATCAAGACAGGCTAGACTTGGTCATCCAGAATGGACCGGGAGCGGAAATGAATGACTCCTGTGTCACTCGAGGTTGAGCATATAGATTTCGGCTGGTTACCATCGGCATGAGACGGGCACTTAGAGTGAAACCGTCATGATCGTTGATTTGCGTGCATCCACTAAGAAAAAGAGCATATTAAATGCTGATATCATAATACAAGAAGTCATAAACACAAATCACGTTCGAGAAATCCCGTACGATAGATTCACTTCAGTATTGAGTCCGTTAAAATGGATTCGTGCAAGTCGTTTGGAAGAATATCATTCAAGAGCTCTTGTTTTGCAGTTCTCGCACAATGGATTCATTTGTGTTGTTCATTATAGCCGATGAGAATGCCCAGGCCGCATTGATTCAAGACGAGCATCATGAGTACCACTACTACTGGGTCTCGCTGCGAAATCGTCCAAAGGATAAGTCTACAAGCTGGCCCGCTGTTCCTTTGCTGGTCAAGTACATCGTCTTGAATTAAAGATGCTTGCAATTAGGTCGCAAACTGCACGTGTGATTGCTGAACAAGCACAAAACAAGGACGAAGTGTTCATAGTGGTTTCACGCAAGCTTTCAAAACAACAAAATGCCTCGCTTGATGAAGGGCGGCAACGACGGTGTCGTCTGTCGGCATGTTCAAACAAAAGTTCTGGATCTATTCTTGTTTTCGGGCCTGTTTGCATCTTTGTTTGGCAGATCCCACAAATCAGTTGATGGTTGTGTGGAGGCTGGAACAAAGGGTGTTTGAGCCTTGGATCGATCGGGAGTGCAAATAAGTGAACAGCTCGATGGGGAAGCTGCGGGCAACCGTCGCGAGGCAGGAACCGCCCCGCCCACCGCAAACTGTCGGCCCCTTCGAAAATCTCGCGTCGCACCAGGAGGATTACTTCGTCTTTCCACGAGACTTTCGTCAACGACCTGCGAACATCCCAGCCGCGAGCCTTCAAGATTTCGAATCTCCTGATCTTACCGTATAGGGAATGCATAACGAGTCTAGGACGGCCCAAAAGCTTCCACAGTTCCGAGAGAACCTCACAAGGCATCGAAGCAAGGTCGTGCTGGGGTCAAATTATCTGATCAAAAAGTTGCCAAGTACCGTAATGTGTAACAGGCGACCCGACATTCGCTCCTTGTCGCGACCTGTTATGACGCCTAATCGATGTTTATTGTTTCCCTTCAAATGATTGCAACCTCGCCGTTCCGTTTGTTTCCTACGTCGTGCACCTTTCTCGATATAGTAGACAGCCATCAAGCTCGCAACTGTTTCAGCAAGTAAAATGTCACTCCTGCCAAGTGAAAGGTCATACCGACTCACGATAGACGAGCCGTTTCGTCGTTTAGTATATATTCCGTCAAGAGAATGGTGACGAGATGAATGTCTTGATACTCGTCTCGCTCACTTGACGGCCAGTAACGGCGTACGCTCTTTTCTTTCCTTCGTTTCTTTTCACTCGCTTTGATAGCTTTGAGTTTTCATTCTCTCACTTGCTGGCCGAGTCCCTTCATTCTTCATTTCATCAAAAATTCACCGAGATCTTCGAAAGATGTACAAACAAGCCTTACTGTGTTTGCTTCCGGCGCTTGTCGCTGCTGGTCCGGGTATCAACCCAAATCCAAACCCCAACTTCAATCCATCGACTAGCAATGGCACATTTGGTCCTTTTGTTATACCTCAAAAACCTGCTGCGAACGCCACTGGTGGACCCGCCATAGGATCTATTGATGCCCGTGTCATCCAGGCGATGCAACTGGCTATCAGCAACTGGCAGACAGACACTGGCATCGTTTCTCTTTTCCTTAACAATGGACCGACCACTATGGATGAAGCTCAATTCAAGGGTATCGCTGACGGTGCTTTCAAGGCCGAGGTGGATGAGCTTACGCAGAAGGCTGTCCTTGACCAGGTCATTGGAAACGACCCGCGAGTGTCTCTTGCCAACTTGACGTTGACGAATGGCGTTTTCCAATCTGTTGTCGATAACTTGCAGATTATGAGTATCCAAGGCCGATCTAGAATGAATCTGATTAGCGTGATCAACAATGTGCGCTGCACGCAGATCCTTCCCAGCATTGATACATACATGATCGTTGCTGCAGAATATATAGGCAACAATGCTCAGCAACGTCGGGCTGTCAGGCCAAATGCTTGTGCACAGATTTTGGCGGGAGCGAGTCCTAGTGCTTTCGCCGCGCTGCCGGTCAGTATTTGCACGCGTCTGACTTTTGAATCAAGCTGATGAGAGTTTTTAGGGAACACCAGCGGGCACACCACCCGGCATTGGCGATGGCAACATTCCGGGTGTCCCGGGTGCATGCGGTCAGGGTAATGTGCTGGGCATGGTAGCCAATACCACGACAAGCGCAGCATCGAACGTCACGGTAACAGGTCCCACATTGTCGGCCAACACGACGACGCCCGAGCTGGGTCTACCTGGATTTCCCAGTTCCAGTCGGGCGTGCTCCGCGTCGGTGACTTCGGCCAGTGCTGCTGCCGCTTCCAGCAATTCTGGAAAGGCCACAACTAGCAAGTCTGGTCAGAAAGGCTACGGTGGTGACTATTTGAGCGGCAGGTATGGAAATTATCTTCGCGTCTAGGGAGCGGATGCTGTGACGACGGTATGAGATGGGGTCTATTCCCTTGTATGTAACCTTATGAACTCTGAACATTGATGACATGAGTTGTGACTATCCTGTCCTTCCCACTTCGACCTGCTCCAGAGCATGGGATAGGCATTCGTCTCATTGTGTACATAAACACAGACATGACTCCTGACTGATGACCAATTTGGCCTTGTCGTCTCGTCCTTTCGTACGTTTTCGCGTCTCTGTACTCCTGTGACATCATGCAGCTTGTGCTCCCTCCTGCCCCTGAGGCTGTTCACACGAGATCAGGATGAGAACGACGTCCCACTCCGTCTCGATTTTCGGTCGCACACACTTTAAAAGGTCGTTTCTCCGTCAAACGGTGTTCTGCAGCAGCCTAATAGCAATCCTTCAGGACGTAAGGTTGCAAGAAACAACGGCCTTGACGGGCAATTCCATGTCGTTGGGTAGTTGTTTCAGCCTATCCTCGCGTTTGCGAGCCTCCATAATTTGCCACGGCGTTTTGCAGATCGTCCAATGACTCTCCGCTGCCATAAGCGTTCAGAAGTTCCTGATATCGCTTATCGGTCTCGGCTTTGGCTTTGGCCTGTGCGGCTCTGGCAGAGTCGTCCGGCTTCAGCTGTGACGCTGCAGCGGCACCCAAAGCAATTGTCGCTGTTCCTAGCAGAGCTCTGTGACGCAGCGATTAGAAAGCCAAGGTCTAATTTAGACGAGGGAACGAAAGAGGGGGGGGGGGGGGGGAGGAAAAGCCACATAACGTACAATTTGGACGCGGCGCCAAATCGAGACATGGTTCGGGGTGCTGAAGCCGCGGCTGCTGCTGCGGATGCCTGTAAGGATGGAGATGGAGCAATGGCAGCACTAGTCGACAGCCTTGCCCGTTGCTGAAGGGAAATCGATGGTGAGGGCATGTTTCAATCAAAGAGGACTGTCTAATGTCAAAAGAAAAATTGAATCTCACAGCAGTGAAAGCGCACGCAAGGGTATATCCGAAACGCGATATATCCCGGCTGAACCGTTCGGCAGGCTGGGGGTAAAATGAGGCAATTCTCGAATCGCTTGCCGTGAGCAAAAGGACAAGAGAGTGGCCAGCGAGGTACAAAATCGCGAGTCGCCAGATACGAGGAAGGTCGTCCTTCTATGCACGGGATCCAAGATTTGCCGTTGAACGACTCCGTTCTGTCGTAAGGCTCTCAAGCGTAGCGGAATGCGACTCTCCGAGGCTAACGTGGTGGGTCGATGGGAACAGTTAGCCGGCGTAACTTCACGGCACGCTCTTCCAGGGGGTTTTGATGGCAGTTGGAGGCCTGTTTGTGCGCTGAAGCGTTGGAAATGTACATGCACGAGGAAGTCCAGAGGGGCAGTGTTTAAATGGCCAAACGAGCGAGCTCACGCGAGCAGGGCGATTCGCACAGTCTGGGGTGACACGCTTCTCCGCATCCCGTGAGCGATTGGCGGGTGGCGTCACCTCGCCCGTGATTGTCCAAGTTAACGTAGGGGGAAGGCGCAGTCAGCGTGTGCGTCATTGGCAGATGTCGGCCGCGCCTGCTCAGACTGTCCTTTCTCCGCTCGCAGTTTTTCCGTCCGTGGCTTCATGCGCTTTGAACCTCCGACAGTCTGGCTTCGCTCCACAGTACAGGTATCATGCCACTACTCGACTTGTGGAAATTTTGGGTTGCCAGCAAAAATACCAGAACGCATCCGCGTCATAAAAATAGAATGTGCCTGTGTAGTAAGCGTAACTAGCAACGTGTGCTAGGCGTCTGTCTCGTGTCCATTCTGGACCAGACCGAAGTGTATCCCCGCTGCGCCAGCTGCATATTGATCACTTTTTTTTTGTTCTTTCGGCAGAGAATTCAGCACAGGCGAAGGAGGTGTAGAAAAGAACGTATCGGCCGCTTCCAACGCTGTACATAACGTGATAGACATGCCCAACGCAAAATGCCGTACGTGCCAGCTATCACCAACCACGTTCGTTTCTTGAAATGCAACGCGCATCGTCCGTTCAGGAATACAGCGCGGCTCGACTTGTTCTACCAGCTCAGACTTGTCCAGCGAGCCCTTCAGGGGCATAGTCGCATTAGCAGTTCCCGCGGAGAATTTGGCGCGGAATTAATCAGCACGAATATTTCATCCCATGCAGAGACTGTGCGACACGTGTGTGATTCTTGAGATCTTCCGTGCAATAGAACGCGAGGTAGTTATCAAGTATTCAGCGCGTGGTTCAGGCACTAAGTTGGACTTGAACTTATGATGTAATGCCTGATTACAAAAATCAGCAGGGTCCTCCATCGATCAGTTTAACTCAAAACGCGTGGCCAAATGGCTGTCACACGTAGTGCCAACAAGCAAACTCATCTCGGAGGCGTCCCAGAACAGAAGTCCAAGACGAGATCTCAATCCAAGCAAAAACATGAAGGGGACAAATCAAAACGTAAAAGAACACTTGGCACGTCAGGTGACGGTGGCATGTTAAGCCCTCCACCGTCGCCAACTCGAAAACGAAAGCTCCCTCCCATAGAAGTCCAGAATAAGACGAAAAAGGTCGCAAAGCGGGAGGCGGAGAGCGAGGAGGCAGGGCAACACCCACAGAAGGCCATCATCATTAACCGTGCTCCGGTCTTACATTTATGGGCCGCCTCTGTGACGCATTTCCTGCACCCGGAATTGGATTGGTCGACTTGTCTCAGCGCCGGCAAGGCAATCAGCACGATTTGTGCTGTTGCCAAAGGCCGATCAATAGGCGCGATTGATGAGCCTGAGGACACCGCAGAGCGCAAACGGAGAAAGGACGAGCAGAAGAAAAAAGAAGCGGAGCTTGACGTGCTAGAGATTATGCAGTTCAAGCTAAAGCACAAAGACGGCAAAGTGTACTTCGGTGGCAAGCCGCAAAGTGATAGTGAAGGCGCGTTGAAGATCAAATTTGGTGATGGCTACGAAGATGTGAGGAGAGCGTTCGATGAAGGGCTTCGGTCATGGAAAGGTCACGAGGGTGAACTGAACAAAGCCGCATTTACCATGTACGAGAACTTTAGGCCAAGAGTTTCTAAAGGACAGAGAGGATGGGGTAAAAGCGGCAAACTTGATTTAGATACTGTGAGCAAA
The DNA here is from genome assembly GCF_000836295.1 of Verruconis gallopava. Classification (NCBI taxonomy): domain Eukaryota; kingdom Fungi; phylum Ascomycota; class Dothideomycetes; order Venturiales; family Sympoventuriaceae; genus Verruconis; species Verruconis gallopava. Next base: position 308,886 of record NW_015622159.1, read on the forward strand.
ACAATCAGTATGGGTTTATCCTGCGACGGGTCTTTTTTCTTCTTTCCCTTTTGTTCTCCATCTACCATTCAAATACATACTAGTTTTATACGATGAACTGTTTGGTAGTGCAAAAATGACTGTCCTTTGTCCGCGAGAGAAAAAGTCTTGTCAGTGCTTCTCGAACAGTAGAATGCCAGTGTCTTGCCGACGAGTTGAATCGAGAAAGTCGATCAATGCTTCCATCGAGCAGTTGGTGTGAATAGCGAAACAAATGCTTTGACTCGCTTCTCATCGCTGTGTTGTTACCGTTTGTAGGCGACACTTTCCCAGTCTTTGTTTCTGTCCTTGCTTAGCCGGCATTGTAAATCTTTCAGAGTTAGTCATGCTACGTCTGTAACCAGAACTTAGTGACTGGACTAACCATGGTGTCTTTATATCTTGATTCGTGTCCTTGATAGATGTGCTTTGCTCATTACTGTGCGCTATTGTTTGTCTTGGTCCTAAAGCATAACAGCCACTCATTCAGATTCTCTTGCTTCTAATATTTACCCCTACATAACTGCCCATTATCGCTCTCATACTGCGATATATAATTTTTGAATCATCAGCCGGATCGGTATGGCCTGCCTTAGTATCCACAGGTGTCGCACAAGAACTAGAGAAGACAGCGAGAATGACCCTCCTTTTTCAGTTCGAACTTGTATGCAGAAACAAGATCCGCTCAGCAAGATATGTTCTAATCTCAATTAGTTGGCTGCAAGATCTCCCGATCACTTGGTAAACCTTGCCTTAAGAAGTGTAGAACTCCAGAAGAACGAATTCATGATAGCGACAGCGGTCGAACGCATCGACTGAAACACTTTGATGACTTTCGAAATCGAGATCGAAAGAGAACATCAAGGTTACCAAAGTATGTGACGAAATATTTCAAGCCGGGTAACATCGTTCCCACACACGCCGAGCCAGAACACCTGAAGGGTCTTGAAACCACCGGTATTGGCAGAGAGCCAAGATTAAGTCAAAGTGAATCCTCACCAAACTTGAATGGACCTGATGTAATACCTCCCCTTCAACCACCGAGCGCAAACAGGCTCGTTGCGTGTGGCCGGCACGATTCGAACATCTCAACGGCTACCACTTCTCTGCTGTATGGTACTCTCAGCATCAATGGCTCGCAAGCTATTCTTCCCGGAACAAGTAATGCCCAGAAGAACAACTCATCTGCGCTGACCGTGACCACAGTCGCGCATACTCGACTGTATACTCTCCGCGAGTTGATGGTCATAGCACACCGGGACATGCTAAACCAACGCAGTCGCGATTCAGTCGAGTTATTGCCTCCAAATTCGGTCCCAGCTCCAGGAGTTTTCGGGAAATTTCAATCGTGGACAATTCACCCCGCTGTTGACAACATAATTAAGACTCTTCGAACCTTGGTATTAAGTTCGGCCTTGGTGAGAACGCTAGAAATACGTCTTCCCTTTTATGACTTGACCATACCTCCTGATCTAAGAGCAAAGAAAAGATCGAAAGGAATAAAACGCTGCATTACTGAGTATAGTGAGGACATCAAGTCTAGCCCAGTTTCCACGTCTGGTTGCGACTCAAGTGGCGCTTCGCCTTCGACAGACGAGCATCTAATCACACATGCTGGCGATAAATCCATTCAGGCGACAAATTCAGACATATCTTCACCAAAAGAACATGTGCCTGCCGATCTCGACGTCTTAAAGACGCTCCCAATATTCAACGGCGCTCCAGACGAGGTCATCTGTCGCAGCTATCCGCCCAATGGATACCTTGTTCCTCCGGCACGTTATTCCGAATACGAAACGGAATCCCTTCTTCTGGACGAGATCTTGAGCGAAGGAGACGCTCGTAAGACAGACAAGGAGGGTGAGTTTCCACCAACCTACCTCAAGGGCATGGTTGGCCAGAACGCTGAGGTCTTTTCTGAGCGACCAAATGGCGGATGTGAGATCGGTGCGTGCACACACGTTCAAGAGCCATGCTACCCTGCACTCAAAGTCATCAAGCTTGAGTCGCTGGTCAGCCAGAGCCTGGTAAGAACCGTGACGGGTAGCCATAACAAGAGTATGCACAACCCTGATGTCGCTATAAATATACCTAGTACCAAGATCAGCCCCAAGAATGTCATCCACGCTCTTGTCGTCGTTCACGGCTCATCGGGTCTGATCTGCTACCCTCCATACAGCGAGCTCGAAATTCACGGCAAGTACATCGGCGACCTTAATGTAAAGGAGCATAAAAAAGGTCCCACGGCTCTTGAAAAGAGGTTCTTTCCATTCTCGATCAATCTCAATCGATTTTTTCCAAGCTACCACGTTGTGATGCATTTCAACAGGCCTGTAGTCAACGTGCTGATCGATTACCGCATTCAAGACTTTATATGCCCGGATCTGAACAATGTCAATGCACTTATGGCGCTTAACTATATTGACAATAAAGGCCGAAGGAATAGAGGCGATGCCTTTTATCGGGCTCCTGCAACCAGAGATTTCCGTAGCCAGGGCTTGCTTGGTCAAGTAATCCGTATTCAGATCACAAATCATGTTGCTGGTGACACTTATGGCCTCTACGCTCAATCTAGCCTTGAGCCAGGTGAGTGGAGTATGCAACGCATCGGTAGTCGGACCACGGAGATGTATAGAGTTGTTCTTAAGAACATGGTCGAGGTCCAGCCTTGGAGCCATGCGATGATGCTCGGTTGGCCTATCGATACAAACTGGGATGTAAATGCTGGCTTTCAGAACAGTCGCACATACGAATTGCAGGGAATATGGGAGGAGCTCAAGGTATATGCTCGCACGATGAAAAAGCCGCAAATTCTCGACATGGCTCACCTCTTTTGCGATCTTAAGGGTATACCGGAGAGCACGTGGTTGCGGGCTCGGGATGACCCATACGTGTTGCCACATTGTGTCTTAGAGAGCAACGCCAGGAGTAGTGAACATTACGACGCAGATGCTGACGAGATATTTAACGGGACCAGTACAATACAGTTTTCTTCCTACTCTGACATATCTGAAGACAGACCAGAAGCAATTTCTGATCCTGATGGAGACCTCCCCTCAAGAGAGGATGACGGCCAACGGCCTGAAGTTGCATCTTCGGGTAACAGTTTTGCAGGTACCTTACAACTTGGCCAACAAGTCGCTAGGGTAAGTCAGCGTATCTGTGAGCGCGTAGCAAGATACGGGATACTCTTCAAGAATCCCAATAATGTCACATTCCCTGAGGATGACGACGGCCCAGAATTCGGGTATGAGTTGGACTCATGTGTTTCCGACGGTATCAAAGGGACTTGCCACGCTTGCATCAGAAAGGTTGGCGCTCGAAGGAATCTTGTACGCATCTGTGCCTGGCTCGAAGACATCGAACAGTATCGCTTCAGTCATTGGAGGAAGGATTCGCTGCACAACAAGGAGTTCATTGTAGAAGATACGCCAGAGGTTACGACCGTGCCCAAAGCAGTGTATCAGAAGCAATGCTTCCGTATTTGCGAATCGCTCAAAAACCAGCAGTCGAGAGAGGACGGTGGGGTGATCCGATTCGAGAGGACATGGTTGTCAAGGTCTTTGTTATCGACCAGACGCCAATTCGCCTCTGTCAAAATTCCAGACTCTGGTATTTGTACGATCGTCTCCGAGGTAGTGTCTTCCATCCAGAATTTCGAACTAGAGTACGAAGTTGAGGACGGGTACCTAAACTTGGCGGCGGATAAGATTCTCTTTTTCGACCGGGTGACAGAGTACAGCCCAGAGTCCGCCAAGCAGAGGCTGTTGAGGGCCAGGCGGGCGAACTGGTGGTATCCCAGCCTCATGTCTGCCGGCATTCCATGCATTTTGTGGAGCAACGTGCCCATCGGTCAAGTGATCCTTAACAGAGGCCCACCATGGGAGTCGCTGGGATATGGCCCTGGACAACGCTTCGTGGAGGTTGTCGATCCAGGCATGCCTTTCTGTCAGGTGGAGCTGACTTCCAAAGCGTCATAGAAGAAAACAAGACAAGGTTTAATGCTGACAGGTAAGGGAGTCGCCGCAGTTGACACCATGAAGAGGTACCTAGAGTGACGATGAAGAGAGAAGTTATCCTTTGTCTTGCGCAGGCTAACAAGAGGAGATCGATGGCAAAAATCTAGCATATGTATCCGCTGGGAGCTGGAACTCATTTTGTCTACATCATGCAATTATTTAGTGGACGAGGAAAATGATTACAGGGTTTTGGGTAAAGCAACAAGTATGTATTCAGCATGGCGCTTGGAAATGAGAAAGAGGCTTCAAGATGTACAATAGGCATAATTAACGAATCGGCAACGGCTGTGAACGAATTAAGGACGGAGATGGATCCTATTTTGTTTTAAGGTCGCAATGATTGACGGGTACGAGACTTTTTTTTTTTAAAAAAAAAAATGCCCATAAATCCATGTTACTGTACATGCGAGCGTCAGATGTGTGCGGTTAGGTTTCAGGATGCACACAAGTCTCGAACGTCGTCATTTGCGACATCGCAAGGCTGTGCAACCAACTAATCTGGCTAGCAGAAACAATAACGCTTGATACAGTATCACCCACACCTGTCTTGAATAGTTTTTTCTGAATCTCGCTTTCTTTTTCCCCTTTTACGCTCGTGGCCATGCAGTCCGGAATATCAGGTACTTCATTCGGCCACGACAGCCACAGTTGTGCTTGTTTCTGCTCAAGTGCTAATCTGCTTGACTAGCCTCCCAGGAGCTCATTGAGGCGTTCAAGTCTCTCCAAACAGAGCCCTCTTCGCGAGGTTTGCTCGTGACCATAAAGAACGAGGTTCTGGTGCCGTCCGAGACCATCCCCAGCACGTCATCCAGCTTCAGCGACGACCTCTCAAACCTCGCGTCGCACCTCACGCCCGTTCAGCCGCTGTACATTCTCCTACGGCAGGATGCGCCCAAGGACAAGACGTTCGTCGCGATCACATACGTTCCGAATACGGCCCACGTGCGACAGAAGATGCTTTTCGCCTCGACGCGTTTGACCCTCGCGCGCGAGCTCGGACTGGAGAATTTCAGCGAGCAGATCTTCGTGGAGAGTGCGGATGAACTGACGGCGGAGGGCTGGAAGAAGCACGAGAGCCATGTAGCGCTGGAGAATCCGCTCACGGAGGAGGAGCAGAACTTGGTGGAGATCAAGAATGCGGAAGCGACTGAGGTCGGTGGCACGTCGCGACGGGGAGCGGGGTATGGCAGCAGTGGCCTCAAAATGCAGGCGGGTGAGGGCGTGGTGGCAGCAATCAGCACTCTGCAGGAGCGCGGCCTGGTTATGCTCAAGATTGATGATAACGAGTCAATCGTGCTTGCGGAGCCGCCATCTAGTGGAGTCAGCACGTCGGACCTGGCATCCCACATCTCGGCGACTGAGCCCAGGTATTCCATATACAAGCACTCGTATAGCGGCGCCTCCGGTCAAGAGACCGCGGCGATATTTATCTACACGTGCCCGACGGCGACGAAAGTCAAGCAGCGCATGTTGTACGCTAGCTCAAGAAGAAGCGCCGAAGTACTAGCGGAACAAGAAGCCGGCTTGAAGCTTGACAAGAAGGTATCCAGCGCTGTCTACCCCAAGGTTCATGTGTTCGGCGTGCTAACTTTACCCGTTCGCAGATCGAAGCTTCAGACCCAAATGACATTACTGCTCAATCGATCGACGACGAGTTCGTGGTCAAGCAGGAGCAGAAGACTCAATTTGCAAAGCCAAAGCGGCCAGGCAGAAGATGATAGCACAGGACACTATGTTTTTTTGAAAGAACAATGGATATACGTGGACCATTAAATATATATTGGTTATTATGGAGAAATGCCCATCGAAAAACAATCATGATAGATGAGTCAATGACTTATGAATAAGCATTATATGTATTCGGAATCAAGCTCATCAAAACATCTTGCCTCATACAATGGACTTGCGAAACTTCATAAGTCTCGTTTGTGGTGTAAAGCTTGGTAGCTCACTTAATCTCTTCGCAGCCGAAGTCTTCATTCTGAACCACAGACATGAGAAACATTGTTTGAACCGCAATTTTACATATAACTTATAGAACCCATGACCAATGTGGTATCGAGCGAAGCATAAAAGCAGATTGAACACGTGTATTTGTGTTCTTCATGCATTGAAGGATCTCGTCGAGCTCAGAACCCTTGCTGCCTCCGCCACTTCTCTTCCCAACCTGGGAAGAAAGGGCTCTCATCTAGCGTCTGCACCTTCCAGTCCTTCTGCACGACGCCTTTTTCCTCTTGCTCCTTAGCCCACTGCGCAAGCGCCGGCTTAACCACGTGCTCCACGTGCCATGTGTTCTTGTACTTCATCAAGTTCTCCTTGCCTTCATTAAGCACCTTGAGGACAAGCGCGGGAATGTAAGGTTCGTCCCTAAATTCGGTGACAGGTGTGAAAAGAGCTTTGAAATTGAACACCACGCCGGCGGAGAGAGGCAGGCGTCGCAGTGTTTGCCAATCGACGCGGAGGTGGCACTGCTCCAATTTCAGGTTCGGGTTTTGCGAGTCACGGTGCAGCTCATGCGGGTCACCGGGTGGCATGTATAATGGCTGGTCGACTTCAAGGCCCCAGGATCCACGCTGAATGGACTTATCCGTTGGCTTCTTTGTGAAATACCTGGTAACGGTTAGCTCCCCGACGATTTACTGAAGCACAGCCGATAGTTTCGCACCTGTCCATCGAGAATTGCATCTTCTCTTTGTAGTCCGGAATAGGCTCATGGATTTCGTGCAACCGCATGCCCATCTTAGTGCCCAGATTCCAGCCCAGCGAGCTGCAGATCATGCCAGCGCGGAAGCTATAAAACCCCGTTTTGGGATCCCGCAGCATGATGGCAAAGTCCTCCGGAACGTTGTTGAGAAGAACCTCCAGAGGGGGCATAGATTTGACGTTAGTCTTCGTTCCCAGAATCTTATTGTCGAGCACCATTGACTCCTTATCAAAGGAGAAATATTGAGGATATCGCGCACATAAAAATTGAATGCACATCTCCATCAGCTCTTTGCATGCATGTTCGGAACCTGGAAGCGAATCAAGCACGGACTTTCCGTGCTTCCTGAAGAGTTCCTGGCGTTGCTTGATGCGCTCAACATACGTTGACTCAAGTTCAAGCCACCAGTCTGGTTCCATCTTGGTCAATGCTAAGGAACAAATAGGTCAGCAGGAGTTTTGGAAGTACACGCAGATCAGAGATTTGTACGCACACATTGTCTGGTGATATGCCCATCTGAACGGACGGTACGGTCTCGGCTGAGATTTCTCAATCACGAATTCTTTGTACGGTTCGGGTAACGGCACACCACTTAAGGTAGCATAGTCCGGAAAGTCCCCAAGAGCCTCAATCTCCTCCTTTGAGAACTCCGTCGGAGTGTAGGTCTTTGGATCCCAGTCGGCAAAGGGAACATCAAGCGGTGCTTGCAGTGGCTTTTTCTCGTCTGTGCCTGAGAAAATGCCACCATCTGGCTTAGGTGACTTTTCAGCTATGTGCGGGGCTACGGTGCGGAGGGTAAATCGTCTCGATGGCGGATAAACATCACTGTAATCAGATTCAGTCACTGGCTTCTTCTCGGGCGAGAGTGAGCGAGGTGGTGTTGCTGCGCTGGATGAGACTCTCCGTCGTATGGGTAGCCGTCGGAAAACGATCTCTCTTCGCTTCTTAGATAGCAGTAAGATCAAGGCGGAGCTGACGGCAAATGCAGAGCCGAGAAGAATCAAATGACTTCGTTCCATGATTGAGAATTATGCCGAGTCGTGAATGCGTTATTTTCAAGACAACTTGGAAGCCGAATTATGTCTATGCTTGATGCTGTTGTCACGGGATCATTGCAGTCTGAATGCTGGGTAACTGCAGTTCGAAGGATTCGTTGCACGAGATATCAGAAGACTTGTTACACAGAGTGTCGAAAGGGTTCCACTACGAAGCACAGCTGCGAAGTAGGAGAAGTAAAAGCAATTGGCCGCGTAGCGATAGGACGGGATAAGTTGCTCAACCCAACGAGCCCGGAACAGTTGTAGCTTCAGCAGATAGGAAGTGGCGAGCTTTAAGCAGGTCAAGTCAAGAGCGGAGATACGGCGCTTATCTGCTCCAACTAGTCAGGCCTGGGTGCAAATCGCATGTTGAAATATTATCGAGTAATTCTCGACGTACGGGATCGCGCAAGAACACGCTTAAGGTTAAAAGAGCCCAGCCATTCGATCATACACGTCCACTCTCCGAGCCATCATTGAACCACAGCCATGTACATCGAGTACCCTTACGACTGGATAGTTGCCAAATTGTGGGGATGCCGCAAGCCAAACCTGATAGAGGCAAGGTATTGTGTCACCTTATCAAGCAGCGCTAGTCAACATCTGGAAGGTCTGTCCTGCGTTCTGCTCACAACACCTGCTTCGCCAATTGAAGCAATCGTTCCCAGAAGCCATGTACTCTGAATATCCCGTGTCTATCTTCAACGTATGCATAGCATCATGTCGTGAGAATGCGCGCAAACTCTTTTGCGCGCTGTTTCGGCCACGATGTTCTGCAGTTAATATGGATCACGTGTTTCTACAGTCCAACAGAACATTACAAGGGATTGGCAGCAGCCGCGGGATTGGCAAAGCGCCTTCTGTAAATCATGCATTACCGATCGCTTCATTTGGATTCAAAATGGTCGTTAATCCTGTCCACGAGATCAGCCTTTTTCCCGCTTGTGAGGAGACGCTTCGCGTGGCAAAATTCCTTTAGCACTGGGATGGTCAGCTTGTCGAGCGTGCCTTTCTCCCACATGATGCGCATATCTTCTTCGGTCGGAAGGTCCACGCTTGAGGAACTCTTTGGTTTCTTTGCTGGACCGCCAACGCTGCCATCTGCAGTGCGTTTGCTGCCTACGGTGGCGAGGGACGTGTGCCCGCCATGTTTTCTCTGCCATGCAGCGTACTGCTTCTCGAGTTCCTCACCCCAGTCGAGTACGTACGGACCTGCGCGCTTGTCGATTTGCCGATACCTAGGCACGGTTTTGTCTTCAGGGGTCTCGGGAATTTCTTCCTCAAGAGCAATGGCCTGGAGGATGCGATAGAACCATTGAAGTGCTGAACATGCATTAGCGATCGCTGATTGGATGAATAAATATACTTACATGGATTCGGATATCTCTTGGGATCGTACTTGCCCTTCGGCAACTGAAGCTGCTGTATGACCTTTCGCATCAAATCAATGAGCGAGTCTGGTGCCCCAACAAGCTGAGTCTCTGGTGTCTTGCGAATGTCGTCTGCAAAAGGCAGATGCACAAGCCATAGTCCCTGTGGAGTGATTTGTTCTCCCTCGTTGTATCTTTCCTCAGACGGCACTGCCGCTGCGAGTCTAGGTTCCGCATTTCGACGCGCAATAAACCACACCAGCGCAAACTTCTTGCTCTTGAGAAGCTTTTGATAAAGTGCGGAGAAGACACGTGTTGAGCCAATGTAGTCCACGTCCGAAGGATAAAGGAACGTGGCGGGTTTCGTGTTCGCCCAGACGGGAAGGAGAGATAGGTCTTTGAAGCCAATGATGCGTATGCCAGGTTCGCCAAATGTCTTGATTTTCTTGAGCTCGTCGTCGGTGAAACTTACGGTCTCTCCGCCGAACTTGAACGCTTTTCTAATCTCTACATGTTCGACGGTGCGAGCTGTGTCTTCTGCAATCTTGGTCGTGTTACCGACGGCGATTTGCGGCTTTTCTCCTCCAAGCCAGATGTAGCAGCTCCGCTTTGGCTCCTGGCGCTTTATTGTCGCATAGCCCTTGACGCCTATCTTAAGACCAGCGCCGATCTCGAGTGGAAGTGTGAACAAGGCCCGTCGCGGCGCAGCCTTTGAGTTGACATTCGAAATCAGTGACTGCAGTAGAGAGATTCCGCCGCTGGATTCGGACGTCTTGGCTGCGGTGGTGAGGGGTGCGGGTGCATTCTCGTCCTCTGGCATCGACCTGTAAACAATGTCGTCGTAGAAGATCGTGCGGTCGAATCCGTGGCCCGGTTTCGCGATAGGAAAAAGTTCGATCACGACGCCAAGGTCGTACAAGTCTTTCGCCCTGACTGCGGCTGCCGATCTTAGGGCCTTATCGTTTGGATGCGGGTTGTCATTGTCAGTCACCAAAAACAGTCGCCTGGACGAGAAGTTGGCAGCTCGGGTGGTAAAGATTTGGTTTGCGCAAAAAAGCATGTTGGACATGGCCACCGGTTCCTTTGACGGGACAAGCAGGTTTGCAGCTTCTTGTTCGTCTTCGATCAAAGCCTTCAGACTTTTGACATCGGCCGCTGCAGGCACGTCCAAATCTGTGAGCAAATAGCAGTGCGGGTAGGTGAACTTCCCTCTCTCGGCCTCGTCGTCCCCTATGAAACGCGACTGCTCGGTGCCAAACAGCAAGACGCCCATCATGTCGCTCGGATGCGAAATGATGCGTTGCTGCATCAACTGATAGGCGCACTTTAACGCCGCAAGCGCGGGCGAGTCTCTGTCGGCCTTTTTGTCGGTCGGCGAAGGCTCTGGCGCCTCCATCATGGATTCACTGATGTCGATACAGAAAAGCACGGCGTCTTTAGCCATCTTGTATCCCTGCGTTGAATCAGAAACCGTGGCACACAATAGAAGAGTCTTTAACGCACAGTGTCATCTACATCTTCCTCCTGCTCTTCCTCTTCACCATCTCCGCGAGCTGGATCTTTCGAATCTGCCTCATCGGCCATATCGTCCGTTAGTCAGTCAAGCCCGCTGGATGTCGTCCAGGGCTCGAAAGCAAGAAGATCGTGACGTCTTTCTTCAGGCTGCAAAGACTCAGACCAAGCGTTAAACGGAGAGAGAGAGTCGATCTCAAGCCAACGGATATGAATCAGATTTCATTGGGTACAGGGCGGGGAAGCAGCAATTGCAGCAGCGTGCATCACATCTGTATGCCACCATTCAGCCTCGCGAATGCTGCACCCGTCTGCTCATGGCGCGTCGCGGGAGGCCAAGAAGACAGAGTGTGGAAGCCTGGACGCGCTGGCACGTGCCATGAAGAGCCAGGAGTCAGCACCAAAACCCCACAGGGCTTGGCGATCGTCACACCGTTGGAGTCTCCAATCGCCATCGCCGCTTACCTGTGCGCCAGAGTCTGGGCCCCAAAACTTACCACATGCGGAAGCCGAAGCTCGGGATGTTTTTCGACGTCGAGCTGGCTCAGAGCACCGGCCCGACCATTTCTCTTCCCTTCCTCTCTCAGACTTGCCAATTCCAGCATACCTTACGCACCTCTCGGAATGTCATCGTTGAGGCGCCCTGTTGCGCAATTGACAAGGCGAGCGTCGCGGGCGCTGGGCGTGCAGCCGCAACACGTCTCGGGCGCATTATGGCAGCAGAGACATCTCGCCACCGAACAAGCGCCGCCTGTGACGCAGGACTCAACGGGCAAGAAGGGCCCCACGGCTATGGTCTTCATGAATATGGGAGGTCCTTCTACAACAGATGAAGTGTACGATTTCCTGTCGAGGCTATTCGTACGTCGCCCTTTTCAAGCTCGGTTGTCGCTCAAATGACCTGAGTCCATCCCGGCTTCGCCCCGTTACTCTGGTTCTAACAATTTGTGGCTCAGGCCGACGGCGACCTCATCCCTCTGGGCCGTCTCCAGTCCTACCTCGGGCCCCTTATATCGCGCCGGCGCACACCGAAGATCCAGCAGCAATACGCAGCCATCGGCGGTGGCTCGCCCATCCGCAAGTGGAGCGAGTATCAGGCGGCGGAGATGTGCAAGATCCTGGACAAGATCTCACTCGAGACGGCGCCGCACTTGCCCTACGTCGCGTTCCGATATGCAAATCCGCTGACCGAGCACATGTACCAGCAACTGCTGGCCGACGGCTTCGGAGGCGGCAAGGGCGGCAGAGCCGTGGCCTTCACCCAGTACCCGCAGTATTCGTGCAGCACAACGGGAAGCTCGCTGAACGAGCTGTGGAAGTGGCGGCAGCGACTTGAGGGCAAGCGGGCGACAGGCGAGGCTGATCCGAAGGGGAGCATCGCGTGGAGCGTCATCGACCGGTGGCCGGTCCACCCGGGCCTGATCGAGGCGTTCGCACAAAACATCGAGGCTACGCTGGCAACGTACCCTCCGGAGAGAAGGGACTCGGCCGTGCTACTCTTCTCGGCACACTCGCTGCCCATGAGCGTTGTTAACAGAGGCGACCCGTACCCTGCCGAGGTGGCCGCCACGGTGTACGCCGTGATGCAGCGTCTGGGCATGAAGAACCCGTACCGTCTGGTGTGGCAATCCCAGGTCGGCCCCTCCGCATGGCTGGGTGCGCAGACGTCCGACACGGTTTCGGAATACGTCAAGAAGGGCCTGACGGACCTAGTCCTGATCCCCATCGCATTCACAAGCGACCACATCGAGACGCTGTACGAGCTGGATCACGAGATCATCGGTGAGACAGGGTTGGACAGCATAAAGAGAGTGGAGAGCTTAAATGGAAGCCCCGTCTTCATTCGGGCGTTGGCCGATCTAGCAAAGGAACACCTTCAAAAGAACATCGCATGCAGCCCACAGATGATGCTACGGTGTCCTGCGTGCACGAGCGAGCGTTGCGCAGCCAGTAAAGAATTCTTTGCTGGCCAGCAAGCCTTACTGTAAAATACACCCACTGTACCGAGTAGATATCAAAAGATGAACCATACGTAGGAAAATGAATCACCATCGGCTTTTGCTATTTGGCCTTCTTGAATCGATATTCAACAGCTTCGTCGTTCCTTGACGTGGAGTTTTCTCTTTTTAAAAACTCAATAATCCTAGCGTACATCGTCTTCGCAATAGGACAAATAGGGAAGTTTCATACGAGGGCAAGGGTCATGCGTAAGCGAAGCACGGCGTGGTGTGTTAGAGAATCCTCGGCTACATATCGCATATTGTAAGACCATGATCTGAGCAAGCCAAGTTTGTGAAGGAACAGCCTGCTTTTACAAAGAAAAGTAGCCAAACACCTCTACAGCTTGCTCCGACCGCTTTCGTTGCTTCATGAGGCGGCCTCGGGATAATCTGCGATCGCACACGCGACAAGTGGCGAGCGCGTTTCTGAAAGGGGAGTTGATCCTGATCCTCTCCATCGCTAGAACTCTGTGAACAATTTAGCATGTCTAGAGCCGACGTTAGCGTTAGCCTGAACCTCAACCAAAATGATTTCATCAAAATACGTACGGATCATCTCCCGTTGCGCCGTACGCCTCGGTCTCTTCAGGGTACTTGTCGAATTGAGATGCGTCGCCAACGCCAGCACGCACTGGGGGAATGTACGGGGCGTCAATATCCTTCTTGGCTAGTCTGTCCCATGTCACTTCGGCGAACCAAGGATGCATCATGACGTCCTTGGAGCCGCCGTGCAAGTTGCCCAGTCGCTTTGACAGGTCCGATGTGATCAACTTGGAGAGGAGATCCTGCGCATCAGGGTGTATGTAAGGCGGGTACTTTACACGTCCCTTTAGGATGTTCTCGTAGATCTTCAGTGGTGATCCGCTATCCCAAAACGGCGTGAAGCCGCACAGCATTTCGAAGATCAAGATGCCTAACGACCACCTGGAAACTAGATCAGCGCTGCCTTGAGCAAAACAGAGAAGAAAAACCGCGGCTCACCAATCCACTGATTTGTTGTAGCCCTTTGAAGCCACAACTTCGGGAGCGAGGTAGTCCGGCGTGCCGCAAAGAGTCCAAGTAATGTCAGGCACTTCCTTCGCAAAGCCAAAGTCGGTGATCTTGAGGTGACCGTGCCTGTCCAGGAGCAGATTTTCAGGCTTCAGGTCACGATAGATGATGTTCATCGAGTGCAAATAGTCCAAGGCAAGCGTCACCTCAGCCGCGTAGAACTTTGCGACCGGGTTCGGAAAGCGCTGTTGTTGGGGTCAGCGCCTGCGCTCCCTCTTGCAGCATGACTAGTGGTGGCAGGGCTGGAAAGGGCTGTGGGTTGCTAGGAGGATGACCGGGTGCGTGACCGCCTTACCTGAGACTTTCGCAACAAGCTGAACAGCTCTCCGCCCTCAATGAAGTCCATGACCATGTACAGGTTCTTGGCATCCTGGAACGTCCCCCACAGAGTGATCAGGAACGGGTGCTTGACCTTTTGCAGCATTCTGCGCTCGTCGTTTGTATGCTCAACCTGTTTCATCTTGACAACCTGCGCCTTCTTCAGCACCTTGATCGCGTAATATCTCTGGTTGTGTTTGGACTGCACGAGATGCACACGCCCGAAGCTGCCGGTGCCCAGGGTACGCTGGATATTGAAGTCGGAGAGAGCGTACTTGCCCTTGGTCTCGCGAATGGTTGTCGAGGGCTGCTGGGTGGGCAGGATCCCTGGGATGGTGCCGCCGTTGGCTTGCGAGCTGCTGTTGAGCATGCTCTGTATGCTGGGCGCATTGTTCGTCTGTACCGCGGGGGAGGGCGAGGGCTGGGTCTGAGCCGACGCCATGTCGACGTCCTTTGTGGATTCCGGCTTTGTCGAAGCGACCGAGTCTGTCGCAGAGTCGTGCTGCTGCGCAGGTTTTTCAGCGGCTGAGGAGGGCGCGGAGCTGCCGACTGCTGTCGCCGCCGTCGGACTTGAAACAGCAGCGGGCTGCGGATGGTTCTCTTTGACCGGAGAGATCGGAGAGTCCAGGTCTTTCGATCCAGACGAGTCCTTCGTCCGTTTTTTCTTCAGAAAACCCAGGGTAGGCATAGAAGCGTTGTGGACGGACTGCTACCAAGGTTCCCGCCTTGCTGGGTGCGGAGCCGACGGCTTTGCTGTGGCCAAGGTCAGGGAATGTTAGGTAAGATAGACGAAAGGGGGAGCACACGGCGACTGACAGGTGCGGCGTGATGCGCTGTGTGAGGTGTGCTGCCCTAGCAGATCTGGATCCCGTCTGATCCCCGCGCTTTGCGACGACCAGTTGCTGCGTTATGCGTCTGCGTTGGGCTGCAGCCGGAAGAGTGGACTGCTGGCAAGCGAACGCCTTCCCCGTGTGGTATGCAGACAGCCAGGGGATTGGAGGCAATTGGAGTCGACGAAGAGGGAGGACGAGGCAGGATTTGACTCGTGGATCACCTGTGAGCTACCGTTGCGATTGTCTGGGAGCCGATGACGATGCGAGACCAGGCAGTTGTGGCCGCTATGCTATTTTGAGAATAGGCTGCGACCACAGGTAAGAATGAAGGGCAGCAAAAACGTATGCAGATCGATCAATTGACGTGAGGACGAAGATGCAGAGTCGAACTATGGAATGGAGAGGGCAGACTTGGTGGAGAGGGGGAGGAGGGTGGGAGTGGGTATTGGTGATGGTGGGGGGGCGAATGGTGGAAGAGCAGAGCGAGAGAAACGACGTGCGGAAGAGTGGTAGTGTGAGTGCGTGCGTGCGTGTGCGTGTAGAGCAGCTGCCCACTGTTTGGTTGACGGGCGAAGCGGGGTGGGAAGAAGAGCGTGAGTTTGAAGGCAAGCTCACAGGCGCGGCAGAACCAGCGTCAGCACCACCATCACCATGAGATTGGCATTAGCATCCGCATCAGCATCAGCAACAAACAACAGCAGCAGGAGCAGGAGCAGGAGCAGCACCGCGCCAGCTCCAGCAGAGTTCCCCAACCAGAGGGGCCCAAGGCGCGGCCGGTGCAAAGAAGCTCAGGCCATTGACACCTCCCTTCCGGCCTGCCTGTAGCTAAGCTGGACCGTCGAATCTGAGCGGCAACATTGGGCGCCGAGTCGACTGGTTCGCAGACAGGCCGGCCTTGTGTCTGCTGCGGCACTGCTGATGGTGATGGAGCTTCACCTGCTGCCACTGCTGCACAAGCGATTGCAGCCTTCTAAACAGAGCGACGATGGCGGGGAACCGCTACGCCAGAGCATCACTCGTCAGGAGTCATCAGCGTCCCAAACTCCAGTCCCAACCCCAGATCCAGAGCCTGCACCCGTCCCGATGCTGCATTTGCCAGATTATGATGACCAAAGGCCGGCCGATCTCCGATGCTTTGCTATGCAAAAGCGAAGGGGAGCTTGCTGTGCTTAACGATCAGCTGCTCGGATCGGCCGCGTCTTCTCCAATCCCTAAGTATGGCAAACCGTCTATTTCGGACATCGAACCTGGCAGCAACCGTTCTGGTACGGCCGCTACGTACGGAATGTCAAGGGCAGGACATTATTCGACACCTGGGCTCCTCCACCTCCCGCTGAACTGATCGAAGTGCACGGCCAGTCATGGCCGGATGGCGTACTTGCATCCTTTCTTGAGACACTAGACCCACCACGTCCACGATAGATAGCAGGGAAAAGGAAAAGAAAAATGAAGACGGAGCAGTACCCGATGACGATGACGCACAGCCAGAGCCTGCAAATAACTGCAATGTCTGCAGGATATATACTGGTGCAGGCAAAAGCCCCAGGCTCCCTCCCCGCCCTGCTCGGGAGGCCCCCCCCCCTCCCGCGGTGCTGGATACCCATCAGGCAGCCAGCACGACACCACCAGCCCTTCGCTGCACTGGTCACAGTCCCGCCACGGGAATACATTCACACGACCAGACGGGCGAAACGGTGCTCACGCATGACACGGCATGAATCACACAAGGCGAGGGTCAAAGAACTCGCCGACTTCTGAAGAGTTGGAAAAGCGAGAGCGGGGTTTGGCGCTGCTTTCGGCGGCCCTCAAACACGGCCGCGTCTTGTCTGGAACAGAGTCGGGCCGGGCTTGTCGAGTTGAAATGGCAGAACAGCTTGAGCAGCCGTGTGCAAAGGGCCATGCGTATCCGTCATTAGTATGAAAAGGCGGCTCTACAGTCGCATAGAAAAGACAATCAGATCATGTGCACGCTCGGTTTGGACTGATTGTGCGTCTTGCTTGCCCAGTGATGTACTTGTCCATTGACTGTTGTTTGGCAGCCGGACGGGGAGAAAGAAACATCAGGAGACATTGCTGTGGCCTCCCAGGCTGGCGCTGCTCGTTGTTGCTTGTCGCCACGGCGCTTCCGGTTGCAGACAGCTGGGACGCAGGCACAGTTCCGCTTTGCGCCATCGCCGCTCCAGCTGGCTGCGGGACGACGAGCACAGCGCACAAAGAGGTTTATTTGCGGCCTCAGGCAGCACAAGGCAGGCGTACCAGGTACTAATAACTAAGGTACCAACACGGGTGCAAGCCTGGCTACTCCAGAGTTTTTCGGATGCACCGTTATTACGATCAATGACTTGTCTTCGCCACTTCTGCCGTTAGTGCTCCGCGTTCCGGCACTGCAATTCTGCACCTGCCTGCTATCAGGCCTGTTCACCGCGTTTTCCCTCCCTAACCAAGCCCTCGTTCCTCACCGTCGCCTGCCATACCAACGCCCGAGCGGAACCCTCTGGTTCGGCTCCGTCCTCAAGACGGCGTCCAAAAAGAGGAAACTCACTCCTACCGCGCGTCTCGACACCGTTCCCACGGCATACAACGCCCCAGACACGGCCTACAACGCCCCAGACACGCCCTCACGCCAACGCCTCGCCAACGAGCGGCCGCAAACTCGGCAGCCTCAACTGCCACCGCCTCCGCACCGCCTCTCCTCGCCGCGTGCTCCCCAAAGCCCCGTCGCTGTGGCATCGGACGCCTCGCGCCTACCTTTGGACCAGCCTTTTGCCGAGACTGCAGCGTCTCCAGGCAGAGCTGCTCCCACCGCGCAGCTCTCACGCTCGTCCGGCCTGATCTCCTCCGCAGCCACGACCTCGGTCGATTCGCCGAGCGAGGCCTATGCCGGTTTGACACTGGACAGTGCTGAGACCCCGCTGGACACCACGGGCATGAACCAAGGTCAGGAAGATCCTCTTGCTCTTGCGAACAGCGATGACGAACAATTAAACCGAGCAGATACCGCAGCCTCACCCTCAGACACGGAGCGTGAGATACGATCGACTTCACCGGCCAAGCGACGCGCCAGCGCCATGGACGACGACCACACCATGGATATGGAGCAGCCGGCGTCCATGCAGCCTCGCGATGTCAACTCCAGCGACGACTCATCCAATCGTCCGCCCACCCCGTCTTCCAGCAAAGGTAGCAGCAAGCAGCACACCCGGGAGGCTTCCGTGGATATGCTAGCCACTACGAATGGCAACAGCGCTGCCACATCTACCGATCCTTCGTCGATATCGGAAACGCCTGGTGACCAAGAAATGGGGGATGCGGCAGAAGTGCCCTCTATAGACGATCAAGTCATGACCATCATGCAAGAGATGGCAGGGCAGCCTGAAGATGGCGACGTTGGCTACCTGGTGGCCGTTGCCTGGATAAATCGTGTTCTAGCCCGCTCGTCACAAAAGGACGATCACGGTCCCTACGACAAGGAAACCTTGGAGGGAGATGTTGGGCCAATAGACAATTCATCTATACTTCCATCACGTACGTTGTTTCTGTTATTGCACCGCATTGTAGCTTCGAACTGACACAGACAAACAGATCTTCCCGAAGACTTGGTGGACGATCGGGGCGAAAAGTACATTCAAATAAAGCGTGGTCTGTCCGTTAACACCGAGTTGGAAATCTTCACGGAGAAGGCATTCAAGCTTGCTCTGAAGTGGTACGGACTTGCGCCGGGGCAAGTGCCCATCAAACGCTATGCACACGCAACCAACACCGATCCTGACGCGCTAGACAAGAACGTGCAGTACGAGCTATATCCACCCATCTTTACGCTTCGAAAGCTTCATGCGGAGCGCTCGTCCTTCGACAAGCACATAGCCGAGGACAGCAAACATAAGGCGCCGCGGATCGTGGCAAGCAGGAGTTGTCAGTTTCAAAAATTCCTCCGACGTGCAAAGGAATCTACGGGCATACCGATGGAAACCAAGGTCAAGGTGTGGCGTGTTTTGAGCCCAGAGACGGTTGCTTCAGATGCCAAGACCACAAACGGTAACACATTGTTGAGTCCGCCAGAGTCCCGAGAGGCGTCACCTAGCGGGCAGTCCAGTACTTCAGTTCCACTGCTGATTAAGAGCGATGTTTTTAAGGCCATGCCAGAAGCTGTGGAGCGAGAGATGATTGACATGAAGGACGAGACAAACAATGAGAAGTACAACGGTCGCGCTCAGCTTGGCACCTTAGGTCTTGCTGCGGATCAGATACTCATTCTCGAAGAACAAAGCACAAGCGGCTCGTTCCTGTCGGACACCGCAAAGAAGGCGACCAAGGCTGCAAAGAAGGGAGGTCTCCTCTCCAATCCCAGCAGTGGTCGGAGCAGTCCATCTCTTGGCCCCATCACGCGGGGCAGAAACCGAGCATCTGGTCGGACACAAGGCAGCGTTGGTCTGACCAATCTTGGCAACACGTGCTACATGAACTCGGCTCTCCAGTGCATTCGGGCAACTGAAGAATTGACATGCTTCTTCCTGTCCAAAGCCTGGAAAAAGGAGCTTAACAAGAGCAATCCGCTCGGTCACGAAGGCAAAATGGCAATGACATACGCTGCATTACTGGATTCCATTTACGAGACGACTTCAAGTTCGTTCACACCAAGCGACTTCAAACGGATGCTGAGCAAATGTGGACCACAATTTTCCGGCTATGGCCAGCAAGATTCCCAAGAATTCATGAGCTTTCTGGTGGACGCGCTACATGAAGATATGAATCGGATCGTTAAAAAACCTTACATCGAAAATCCAGACTCGGATGACAGCAGGGTTCATGACGAGGAGTACATCAAGGAATTAGGCAACATCTTCCGAGAAAACTACAGAAAGCGAAACGATTCCGTCATCCACGACCTGTTTAACGGCTTTTACAAGAATACCATGGTGTGTCCAGTCTGCGACAAAGTCAGCGTGACGTTCGATCCATATCTGCTTCTCACCCTGCAGCTTCCTCTCGAGCACAGCTGGCAGCACACAGTCTACCTTCTTCCACTGCGCGGCGATCCGGTCAAGGTAGAAATAGATATGGACAAACACAGCACAATCGGTCAGCTTAAGCAATACGTAGCCGCTAAAGTACCAGGTCTCGATGCGAAGCGCTTGATGATGGCAGAAGTGTTTAGCAAGAAGTTCTATAGAACGGTAGAGGATAAGCAGACCATCGCCGAAGCTAACATTCAGCCACGCGACGAGATGATTCTCTACGAACTTGACGAAGTACCCACAAACTTTCCGCCGCCGAAGAAGAAAAAATACAAGACCATGCTGTCGTTCGGCCATGACACCGACGAAGAGGCTGAAATTCCGGGGGATGATTCACCACTTGCAGACGTCATGATGGTTCCTGTCTTCCAGCGGTCGCCAGCATCCTCGTATAGCTCAACTATGAACCTTGCAAACACGCCTTTCTTCATCACTGTAAACAGAGATGAGGCTAAGAACTATGTCGAGATCTACCGCAAAGTACTTGCTCGGATAGCCTCACTGACGACGCGTGATTTCCTACACGAGTATGCGACTGAGTCCGCTTCTTCGCCGGAGGATGAGGAGCAGGAACGCATCAGCGAAGAGGACGCCGAGCCCGATGTCCAGGCACGCTCCGTTGAGAGCGAAGATGGTACTGTCGAAGTTTCAGTGAGCAAATCGCAGTCGAACGGCGATAAGAAAGCGGCAGTCTCCCCGACATCAGCCAGGGCTGTGCTAGAGCCTGGTGTGCCAATTCCAGACGCTCTTCTCAACTTGTTTAGTCTCAAGATCATGGAGAAACAAACCGAAATGGTACCCACTGGATTTCACGCTGTTCAAGACAATCGCAAATTCAAAACCTTGTTGTCCCGCCTTCCAAAGGCATCAAGACGACCTTCAGTTCAGGCGGAGACGCCTACGTCGTCAGAGTCGTCTGACGCCGATGAAGCTCTAACCAGCGTGCAGGCTAGCATGGCGGATTGCAGCGCTAGCGAAGACGATGGGTCGATAGGCCAAAAGCCAAAGAAGCTCAAGATGTACGGCAAGAAGAACCGGACAAATCAGCCGTCTGCAGCTTCTACAGATGAGGAATCGTCCGTCGATTTTGAGGTAACGCCTGAGGAACCGATACTACATCTTGGCGAATGCTTAATTGTGGACTGGAGTCTCGAGAATTTTGATGCTCTTTTCCAGGGTAGAGACGAGGATGACATGCGTGGTCGGGAGACGATTGGCAAGCACACCCGAGTCCTTGAGGACAAGGAACTGAGCGACAAGCGCAGACGAAGAACCGAACGAAAGAAGCACGGCATCTCGCTTGACGAGTGCTTCCAGGTTACGTCGCGTGGCGAGATTTTGACGGAAGACAATGCGTGGTACTGCAATCGGTGCAAGGAACTGCGGCAGGCCGAGAAGACGCTCGAGATCTGGACAGCACCCGATATCCTCGTCATCCACCTGAAACGCTTCAGCGCCGCGAGGCAGTTCCGCGACAAGATAGACATACTTGTAGACTTCCCAACAGAGGGCTTGAATCTTAATGACAAGGTTGGACTGCAGGAAGGCCTTGATCTGACGTACGACCTCTTCGCAGTGGATAACCACTATGGAGGCTTGGGTGGCGGACACTACACTGCTTACGCGAAGAACTTCGTGGATGAGCAGTGGTACGAATACAACGGTAAGCTTTGCTCTTTCTACCTTTGTGAATGTTCCCTGTGCTAAATCGTATGTACAGACTCGTCCGTCTCAAAGCGTCCGGCGAGCTCGGTTGTTACTTCGGCAGCGTACTTGCTGTTCTACCGCCGCCGCACCAGTGGCCCCAACAAATATCTCGGACCTCCGGGACTCCGCCAGCTTGTCTCTTCATTCCGCAATCCAGAAGAAGAGGGTGCAACTGACTCTGCTGCCGAGGACGGCGACTCACAATCACGCGCTGCATCACCCTCGGGCCAGGGAAAAGGCCACCGCCTCGGCGGGGAAATATCGTTCCACAATGGTTCGTCGATCGCCTCAGCCGGTCAAGGAGCGGGTCACCTGCACCGTCGAGGCGGGGATGGTTCGGCAGCGGGTCAAGGGGCGCTAGTGAAGAGCGGGGCCCTAGCGGGACTTGACGGATATGAGGGCGACGATGACGAAGGTTACGGTGGTGGCATGGATGAAGATCCAGACGATGCTTTGCCAGCCGCTGGTGCCTTCATCGGGCCTCAGCGACCACCGAGTTATCAAGAGGCTTCGCCCTTTTCAGCCTACCAGCCATGGAGCTTTCCTAACCTCTCAGAGACGAACCAAGCTGGCTGTGAGAGCGATCTCGCCGAGGCAGACATCGACAGCAACGTCCCTATGGGCGATGGTGATGAAGAGCGTATGAAGCTTATTGAAGACTTTGGCGACGACCTCGGCACATCGGCGCATAACAACTCGCCGATCATGGCATCGACCGAGATGGACTTTATTGGCGAGCACATGGAAGGTGTTCAACACTTTGAAGACGCCGAAGACCCAGAGCCAGTAGACATACACGTTGATTCGTCACCTCCATCGACTACGCACGAGAAGAAGGAGTGAGCACTTGGGAATGACATACGATAGAGTGGGTTTTTTTTGGTTTATTCTTTATACAGGCATGAGTCGACGAGATGGATACACGAGGAGCTGGTTGATCATGGGCACACAACGGATGTCGCGATTGCAACCTGTTTGATTAGAAAGCTGCATTTCGCATTTATATAGACACATTGTTGGACACGGACACTAATTGTTAGCATTTTTTTCTCGGCTGTTTGGGGAGCTGGAAATGCTACCGGTCCAGTGTAGGAACTGTACGCGCCCCGGGCATCATCACATGGTCCGTGAGAAGGCTGGGACATTGTTAGTTCGCTCCCCCTTTGTTGGGTGAGACAATCATCGGAGAATGGGTAACTTGACGATCAACGTTTATTATCATTGCTTCAAACTGCCCCTTCTGTTAACCTTTTTTTTTTATTAAAAAAAGAAAAAAAAATAAGATCTATGTGGTAGCAAGTTGGCATTCGAAATGAAAGCCGCACTGTAGTGACGACCTACATGTCCATTTTCGTCGTGTTCACGACGTATGTGTGACTAAGTATATATATATATATATGTGTGTGTGTGTGTGTGTGTGTGTGGCCACCGAAGCGCGTGCTTATGCGGAATGGTCGTCCCCATCCCTGCAGCGATCGAAACGAACTGTCCTGGTGTCACCTAGCTTAAGGAGCTCCCGCGAGCGACAGGACGAGAATAGCTTTTTTTTGGCCTCGTCACACGACAGCGCGGCTGTCCAGTCGGTCGCGAGCAGAGGACGACGGCGGCTCTTTGCGGCAAGGATTGCACGCTGTTCATTTTGCGACCGCGCGGTCCTGCGCGAGCGTGGTCAGAAGCGGTCCAAGTACTGCTGCAGTTCGGCCATGATCTCTTCCATGATGGCCAGCTGGCCGTCCCTGTACATCTTGGCGAAGCGCTGCCTGTCGTTCTGCGGCTCAGCGGGCAGCTGGTCGTCCCACTGGCGGATGCCC
Organism: Verruconis gallopava; assembly: GCF_000836295.1. Lineage (NCBI taxonomy): Eukaryota > Fungi > Ascomycota > Dothideomycetes > Venturiales > Sympoventuriaceae > Verruconis > Verruconis gallopava. The sequence continues at coordinate 332,280 of NW_015622159.1, forward strand.
TGGTGCTTGGCAGCCAGCCGTTCGAGGATGGCGTCCACGGCTGCGGGCTCGAGATGATGCTGCTCCAGCTCGACGCCCTGCTGCCTGTACGAGTGGTCGAGGATGGCGCCAAGCGTGCCGATCAACTCCGGTGGAAGGCCACGAAGTAGCGGCTCTGCGTGCTGGTAGCCGCCTGAATAGTGATCCGAGCCGCGAAGAAAGAAGACGGCGTCTGTGTCTGCCCATTCAGCCGAGGCGAACCGCTCCGGATACCGACTTCTGAGCAGGGTGTGGACGGAGTCTGGCGGCCTCCCGATGCGCATGGCCACCTCGTCACAGGGATTGTTGGGAATACAGAACCCATATCCAGTCAGGAGCTCCTCGTTTCCCTTGGGAGCATAGTTGTTGAAGACCTCCTCGCCGGCCTGAGCGGGCTCGGCGACGCTCATCTGGAAGTCGCCGTTGTCCATGTTCCAAAGGACCTTGGCGCCGAACCTGTGGTTGAAGCTGTCCACGACGGGGTAGAGCAGCGGGAAGGACTGCTGGCCCGATGGTTCCGACACGGAAGGCGAAAAAATGCGCGAGGCGAAACTGCGGCTTGAGAATATTGTCGCCGCCCAAAGATACAACTCCCTGCGCGCCAAAGTCAGCCTTGCATGCGGTGGATGGTGACAGGTGCACGTAGCAGCCCATACTCTGAAGGATTTTCAGGCAGAGAGAAACGGCCGCGGTGGTCTAGGTTCATAGCAAACCCCGCTACAGCGTACGGTATGCAAAGATCAAAAAAGCACGCACCAAGTATATTCCTCAACGTCAACGCCAGCGGCCTTGAGCACCCGCACACCCTCCTCCCACTGCGCTTTCCACATGCCCCGTCGCATCTCGACGCCAGACCTCTCAGCCTCTGCGCTCAAGTGGACGTTCGTGCCCAGAAGCCAGAGCAGGTCCCGGTCCGCAAACCACCACGGTGTGGCCATGTCGCTCTCACGCGGCAGACACGCGATGTAAGCGGCCCAGAAGCTGCGTGTCCCCAGCAGGCGCTGCTCGCACAGCAAGAAGCAGCTCAAGGCCGCGCGCTCGACGCGCCCGACGAGGTGCGCGACCGCGCTGGAGGCGGCGCAGGGCCGCACGCCCGCCGGAGGTGCGGCCTCCACGTTGAGGAACGAGAGCGATAGGCTTAGCGGACACTTGCAGAGGAGCGCTGGCGCGTCCTCGGACGCCGCGATCGCACTCGATGCGACGACGTGCTGACCCCGCTCCGGAGAGTACATCAGCTGCAGGCGCGGATCTAGGTAGCCCCCGTTGGCTGTGAACCAGGTTCTCAACGCGTCTATGCTGCGACGCTGCTCCGTCTCCAAACCGGCTCCGACGGCGGCGTCCTGATCAGCAGCATCTTGTTCCATGCTGTGCCTTTTGAAGATCAGGGATCAGTTCCCAGCTTTTGAATCACCTGCTCCGTCGCGGGGGGGTTCAAAGCGTCGACGTCTCGCACGATGGAGAAGAAGCAAGACCACGGAATACTTTTGCGTGTGCTCCAAAAAGTTACCGGTTTCGGAAAAACCGTGATAGCACGTGATAGAGAATTTTGGAACTAATGCGCGAACCACGATAACTTTCTCTATATTGTATATAAATGATGACGCGGCAATCATGCAGCTAAGGGGTATCACGTCAACTTGCTTTCTGATGACCATTGAATTTTCGTTCACGACGGTCTCATGGTTTGAGAGCCCGGCCCTATTACAGTAGGGGGTCGCGGTGGTTGTGGCATGTGCATCTGCACTTGCAATGGCGGATGGTTCTGCACTTGGTATACGGGCTTCTGGCCGTTGTGCGTTTGTGGGAGGAGAGGGCCAGACGATTGCAGTCCCTGAGCCTGCGCTCTAGCCTGCGCTTCTGCACGCGCCTGTGCCTCGGCCTGGGCCTTCGCTCGCGCTTCTGCTCTGGCCCTCTCCTGCTCCTCTCTGAGCTTCATCACCTCCTCTCTACGCTTCTTGAGCTCCTCTCCATGCATGAGGAACATATCCGGAACACCGCGCGCGGGGCGCGTCTTGTCCGAATGAGCAAACGTGCCCGTCAACTCATTCCACTTGCCTTTCGAATTCACCACCCACCGCATACCTTTCAACGCCACTGCATCAACATAGTACAGCCCTGTTGCCGGATCGCAGTATCGCGCAGGCTGGCCTGTCACTGCACACAGGGCCTTCTTGGACGCCGCAGCAACGCTCGCCTTGTGCTCCTTCTTCGTCTGCGCCATCGTGAGTGGCCAATTGAACAAATGGTGTCGTAGGAAGTCCGGCTCGCGCTTGTGGGAGCCGGTGCTCTCCTCGGGGAAGTTCCGCATCGTGATTAGCACTCTTGAAGCGAGTTCTCGCCGACGCGGAGCTTTAGGCTTGGATGGTGCTGGCGTATTTGGTGGCTTTTGGTCCTCAGATTGAGATTGGTTTTGAGATTGAGGTATCTGCTGTTCGTGAGGTGAGGGAGCTACAGAAAACGTTGTCTGAAATTGTGCTATTGTGGACTCTCCGCTCGGCTGCGACACAGTGGAAGCTTCAGGTTGCGATTCCGAATACGTCGGAGGCGTTTCGTAAGGTACGGTGGTCGGCAAGTTCTGAGATGAGATCGTGTATACCGAGGTTGGGTTCGAGTCTGTTCGCGACATTGGCGTCCTGGGTTGTGGCGATTCCTTATCCGACTGAGTAGAAGTAGTGGCAGGAACATTGGTAAAACGATCACCATTGTTCTCAACACCTTGAGAAAACCTATTCATGACAGGCTCGTTTTTATTTGCTGTTGTTGTTTCTGCTGCTTGTGCAGATGACGGCGATGGTTGCGATGGTTGCGATGGTCGTGGTGGTCGCAAAATGGGTTGCGAATGGGCTATGGTACTTGCCAGAGGTATGGAGGACTTAGCAGCGAGTAGCTCTATGGGTTGATCTGGCAATTTTGATAAATCTTGATCAGAGAGGGGTTGGACGGCAGGAGCAGACGCATCGTCGTCCTCGTCCTCATCCTCATCTTCCTGGCCATCCGCCATTGAAGACCTGTCCTTGACAACCTGCACGAGTGCCTCCTTCCCCACAATCTTCAGCCTGTCATTGACCCAGAGCGCTGGGCCACTATAGAATGAGATGATGGGCCCTTCAAGACGATGGTTCTTCAGCTCCGCAAGTCTCGCCTTCTGTTCTTCCACTCTCTTCCTCTCCGCGGCTTCCCATCGGTTCAGGGATTTGCTATTCATGCGTTCAACCCTGGCAGCCTCCTCCAGACGCTCCTCCTGCGTCATCGCTTTAGGCCGGTAGGCCTCCTTGCGCTGCTCAGCAGCCTTCATAATGGCCACAGTTCGGAGCCGGTGCTTCTCTTTCTCCTTTAGGCGCTCGTGAACGGCTGTCTTGTTTTGTACAGCCAGATGCCGTGAGGAGGCGCGTACTGCACCCTCGGCCACCTCCGGGAGCCATGAAGCACGCTCGGACTTTTTGCGAGGCCTAGATGATGTGGACTCGGGTGTCGGCGACAATGAAGACGCGGAGGTCGTCGTGGCGGTGCGCGAAGCAGGGCCAGCAGCGGCCTTGGAACCGACACGGGCAGCGGCGCGCTTCATGGCATCCTGCAGAAGACTCTCACGCTTGCGCTTCTTCTTGTTCAAGAGGCGTTCCTGGACGCGAAGTTCCTTCTCGCCCGCGTCCTCATCATCGTGGGCGCCCTCTGCGTCGACATCCTCGTCATCGCTCGAACTGTCCATGTTGACATCACCCTCGTCCTCATCCTGGGCTTCGAACTCGACATCGTCTGCAATCTCGGTGAAGATCTCGCCATAAGCCTCCTCCTGGGCAGCATCCTCTAGCTCGGCAAGTTCAAGCAGCCTGGCCATGCGGTTTCCAGCATTTGCACGCCGCTCGCGTGTGACGGCCAGGACGGGCTCAGCTTCCGACTCGGAGGACGAGGCATCGCTCTCCTCGTCCTCGTCTTCCTCCTCGTCCTTGGCGTTCTCATTGTCATGCTCCTGCGCTTGCTCTTCATCTTGATTTCGACTGCCGTCTTGGCGGTCGGACGGCTCCTTCTCTTGGTCTTGATGTTTGCGCTGCGGATCCGAGGCCTCGCCGTGCAAGCCGCCCTCGTCTTTGGCGTGGTCAACTGCCATCACTTCGGCGTGATCAGCCCGTCTGCTATTCTCGCACTAGATGCAGCATCGGGGCGAGTTTCAAAACGAGACTGTGATTGCAGGAGGGGATCGCGTTTGAACGGAGCACGCTTCTGTGGCTGTTGGTACAGAAGACGTGCGGCCAAGGGTGGGGACTTGGTGCAGGGAGGGCGATGGACGAAAAGCGAAGGTGTGAGCGACTGGTTGCGAAGAAACTGGCGGCTTTTGGTGTTTGCACGCGTGTGCGCGGTCTCTTGGGTGTTCTTTTTCTATGCGGGTGAAGGTGCTTTCGCTTCGCGCGTCGAATCTCGGTCGAGCGTTTTGGCGATGTGGATCGTAGTTGACTGTCAAACCAGGTCGGTGGACGGAGTTGGAGCGTGCACACGTGCAGCAAAGAAAGAGAAGCACAGCAAGGCAAGGGAAAGGCAACTTGGAAAATGCATCGCAGGCAAGCAAAACGCCGTGGCGAGGATTCTCCCGATCGGGGAGATGACAACGGTAGCCCAGCGTCCTGAGTTTCTACGTACGGTCACGATGCGAAGGGACGACGACCAGAAAACGGTCATGATTCCTGCTGTCGATCAGGCAGTCAAGATTTCACCGCCAGCCGCACACTCCACACGCGTTTCCTGCATGTGGACGAGTCCAAAGACAAACGAGTGTTTGCGTTGCTGATGCAGGGCGAAGCGAGGGCAGGCAGAGGCAAGTCGAGTCGCACCGGCAGTGGGCGGCCACCACACTCTTCGACGCCATCAACTGAAACAGAAACGACGGTCGGGCAAGTGGACGAGAGGTCAAGGGGAAGGTGAGTTCAGCTCAGGAACAAAGTCATGCGTCCAGACGGAGTACCGGCAGGCCTACCTTCGTTGCCTACACGCGTGCATGACTGCATGCTCGTCCGGCATAGACGTGCTGCTGGTGCTGCTGGTGCTGCTGCACTTTTGCGTGCACCGCAAGCTTAATGAACACAGTCCAATTGTCATGAACGAGAACGCAATCACGTAACTTGACTTAGGCGCAGGCTCACGTGAAGCAGCGCAGCCGCAGCGTTTGTTCGACAATGATTGCTGAAGATTTTTCTTTATTTTTTCGCGCGGAGTAGTGTGCGAATGAGCGCGCAAAGACGGACATCGTCGCAGAGAGACAACGCGTGACGAGCCGCGTTCGGGAGGAACTTAGGAGTAGCTTAAAGGGCAACTTGAGAGCAGCTCGAGAGCGACTTGAGAGCGACTTGAGAGCGTCTGCCAGCTGGTGACGGACCCACAGGCTGGATGGTCTTGCTGTCCGGCGTGTGCAGCGTGCAAGCCGGACGCTGGCTGGCTCGCGCATTGAAACACGTACCCATCCGAGGCATTGCATTTGAATCATCCGCTTTCCTGAATTACAGAGTGAGGCAGGGACGCTTGAAGGGACGGCAAACGACAGCTGGTAGCCAGGCACGGCAAGAATCGAGCACGCACCCATACACACCAGCGTCGGTGCATGCTGGCACGCTGGTCGACGGGCTGCGGGCGCCAAGTAAGGCTGGCCCGGTGAGCCAAGGCTGCGTCAAACAGCGACGGTTCGGTACCAGTCCACAGCACGTAGACACGCAGCTTACGCGGACTCGACGGCGCTGTCGATGGAATAAGGGAGCACGAACACCAAAGCCCGGCGACCGTGCGGAGATCTGTGTCAAAGGGCCAGCCTGGCATCGGACCCGCGTCCTGGGATTCGCTGCCGGGCGGGGATCTGCTCACTGGCCAGGCACAAGCGCCCGTACGAGCCGTTTCATCGTGCCCCTGAAAAAAGCCTCCGGTTTGAGCGAGCGCCCAATGCCAGTCCCGACGCGGTGGACGACGAGTAGCGTTGCGCTGTTCGTGGAGTGACGGCGAGCAGAGGCTGGGTGCCTGCCAACCACCTGGGCGTAGGTACAGGACAGGACACGACAGGCCAGCGCGCAGCACACGACGGAGAGCGCGGCGACAAGCTTGCGGCATGCACCTGCAGACCTTTGCAGCCACTGCCGGTGTTCTGTGCGGTCGAGTCTCATCGGCATCGATCAAAACGAAGAAGAGAAAAATCGGATTGCACCTCACGCCTCCCACTCTTGTCCGTTCGCCCTGGACTAAGGGGACGAGACAAAGTCAGGAGACCAGAACGGGCAGAGGGTCGAGAGGGACATAGGAGACCGACGTGAGAAAGGCACTCTAATTCTCCGAATGCGGGACACTGCCAGTTGACCACAGGCAAAGCTGCCATGTTCGCTGGACCTGTAGATGAGATGGATCGAAGGATGTTTGGATGGATCGACGGATGAGTGGAGGGTTTCGACGGGTGGTCGCAGCGCAAGCACCAGCATCGGCACCAGCATCAGTTCAGCACTCAGCATCGGCACCATCATCGCCAGCGTCGGCATCGACTCGCAAGGAACAGCAGCGGGTCATCCCAAGCTGTCGAAGCATTCCGGCGGCCAACCGGCGGACTCTGGCCGGCGATAGCAATGATGGTGACGATGATGATGATGATGACGACGATGAGGAGGACGAGGTCCATGGCCGCGAATAGCAACGCCTTAGCATGCGGGTCATATACAAGTACTGGATGCCCTGCGTCGACATCCCAGCCCCGAGTGTCTGATGAAAATTGAACGCAGCACTAACTTGGCTGGGTTTCCACCAGGACTTCCTTTGTCGAAATTGGCCTGCCCGCCGTTCCTCTTGCTGTCTGCTTCTTTTTTTTGGTCTTTCTCGCTTGCCCTTTTCCTCTGCTGGCTCAAATCTGATCGTTGGACCGGGGCTGTCTCACGCCGACGCTGCCAACGAACGGGCTCCCTGCTCAAACCACATCTCTCCATAATCCTTTCCCACCTCCCTCCGTGTCCCCCCCCCCCCCAGTCCAGGCCGTCCTCACTCCCATTTTCTCGGCCTATTCTTCTTGCTTTTCCATAATCATCAACTTCATCACCATCGCCGCTGCCATCACCCGCCCTTCCTTCTTCTTCTCATCCTCCCCTTTCCCTCCCTTTCATCTCCTTCTTGCATCTCTGCGTGGTTCTCTCACTCCCTTCGAGCCTCCATCGCAGCCTTTCGACCACCCGAACGCACGCCAACGCTTCGATCGTGTGCTTATCGTAATCGTTTTTCCAAACCGCTACTCTTCTCCTGACGTGCGCAAAAAGTCTCGCTCAGTCTATTTGAGATATAACGAAAACGCCCGGGCGGATCCCTATTGTAATCATCGTGCATACGTCCCGTCCCCCAACTACCAACACTACAACCCGCTAGCGGCACCTCGAGCTCAACGTCGTCCCACTGACCGAATACTACCAAAGGCGAAGCAGTTCGTTCGAATATCGCTTTGCCGGATTGTTCGCCTATTACATCTCGCCTTCTCGAGAGCCGCTGCGCCGTCGCCTCCGCAACGTGCTTCCGAACCTTTAGCTGCCTGCCTTTCCGACCGACGTTGCGTCGTGTCTCTTGGACAGACGTCACGCACGATTCCGCTTCAGGGGCCCCAACACCCCGTTCCTTTCGGCACACAGTCACCAAATCATCTTTGGCTTGCGACTGTTGCACCATCGCAACCCACCACGGGGACGGACATCTTTTATTTTATTTTCCTTCACTTCCTTCACATTTCTGCCAGCACCGCGATCGGACTGCGCATGTCCTCCGTGAATTCCGCTCCCCTCCGTGACAGCTCCGCATACTCGGTGCGTTGAAGAAGACGGCAACAACGACGAAGAAAAAAGAAGAAGAAGAAGAAGAAGAAGCAGGTGGAGAAAAAGAAGCAGTGAAGAAGAAAGGACGAAGAAGCAGTAACCTTTTGCTGCATCTGCAACGAGGTCGGCACCCCACGGCACCGGTAACACTTTTGCACAGATAGAATCTCTCAGACTCCAGAGTAGCGCTCCCAGCGCAGCACCTTTTTTTTCGTATCATTTCACTATCAGGGCTGGCGCCTTCTGTCGTCACCCCGTACACTCCTTTGGCCGGTCCCATCGAAATTCCACCATTTCCCTATCACGCGTATCTACCCTGGACCTTGGTAGACTCATCGCCCACGACACGCGGTTCGTCGCCTCCGTACAAGTAGAAGAGAATAAGAGAACAAAGTCCAGATTGATTCTGCTGGAAAGACACGAACTCAAAAGGAGACGACCTAAACAGGTGACGGGCTTCATAATTCATAATGGCATCGTCAAAAAGACAGGACGCCCATCTCAATCTCAGTCAAATCCCCCAGCTGGGCGGTGGCCAGCCGATGTCTGGCACCTCGTCCGCGGCCTCGACCTCACCAATTGAGCCTCCTGCAAGCTCCGGCTCCCTCAAGTTCCCCCTCGGCGCCACTTCTGCGCTTGCGGGCCTGCCAAACGGCATCCCCAGACTGAACTCGAGTTCTCCGTCGCACGAGTACGGCGGCAGGCTGTATTCCAAAAGAGCGCGAGAGATCCAGGCTCAGGAAGGCCTAAGCGGTCTTCAGGCGTGGGGCCCACCTACGAGCGGCAACAGCACCCCTTTGAGGGAGACAATCCCAGAGTCCCCCGGCGCCGAGGGCTTCCCAGACTTCACCCAGCCGACACCGGACTCCGCAAAAACCGCAACGGCACCGATCGCAAGAGGCCGGACCCGGGCAGGCACCCTCCCTTCGCGCTTCTCGCCCGCGGCGGGTCTAGGCGCCCTCAACCCCCAGTCGCTATTGGTCTCGAAGACTTCGCGACCCACGCCGTCCACCAGCCCATTTAAGCCTGGCTCCGCCACACCGAACAGCGTGCCTGGGTTCTCCAGCAGCGATCTAGGCAAGTCGTCTCTTCTGTCACGTCTGCGGGCCGGTTCTATGCCCCAGCGACCAGGCTTCATCACGGGTACTACTCCATTTGGACATCCCATCTTCTCCACAAGCTACGCAAGCAGCCGCGACCGCTCCAACACTCTTGCCAGCATCCGCTCCGGTGACGCTCCCTCGTCCCCGACCCAGTCGCACTTCTCGAGAGACTCAATCGCAGACAACGATGTCAAAACGCTTGACTACCTGGGCTTGGTGGACACGCCTAAACCGTCCAACGCCAACCTTATTGGCGACTACGGAACCTTCGCCGCAGGGCACCCACCCCCAGGCCTACAGCCTGCAGCAATTGCCGAGCTGGCCGCACTCAACAGAAGCGCTAACAGGTTCCGCTCGTACTCAGTCAATGCAAAGGAGAAGTATGCAGATGAGGACGACGAGCCTGGATACGGTGGCTACAGCGGTGCCATCACTCCGGGTGGTGACGCGGCAACCTACGCGGCCATTCAGGAGGCTGTCCGCCAGCACAACCTCGAGGTTCAAGCATTCGCGAATTACGCCAGCGCCAGCAGGCCTAGAGCCCGAACCGCAGGCGTGCTAGAGACACCATCCACACACATGCTGAGGAACTTTCTCCCGACACCGAGCAGCATGAACAAATCCATGAACATCGCCGACCTGCCCGAAGAGTCCGAATATCACGGCTTAGCAGAGGCGGTTGAGGGTCTGAAGCTGGGCGGCGGTTTGCTGTCGTCCACAGATGACCACAATGTTGACTCTCCCACGCGAGCTCTGTGGCTTGGGAACATACCCTCTTCGACGACGGTCTCCTCGCTCAACGTCATCTTTGGTAACTTCGGCCCTATAGAGTCCACCCGCGTGCTCACACACAAGAACTGCGGCTTCGTCAACTTTGAGAACGTTGAAAGCGCCGTGACGGCCCGCACGCAGCTTAACGGCAAGGAAATCTTCCCAGGCGCGGGCCCTGTCCGCATCGGCTACGCGAAGGTCCCCAGTGCAACCGGCACCCCAGCTAACAACGGCATCTTTCCTTCGCAGAGCCCAGATCCGCAAGCCGAAGCTCAGACGCAGGGCTCCCCCCAGAGCGCAGCCGCGGGTGCCAATGCAGCAGGAAACGGAGGAGCGTCAGGCACTGCAACAGCAGACAAGGTGACCTTCTCCACGCCTGAGCTCTCGGAAATTCGCTCGGACATCGCACAGATCGTCAAAGAGCTTGGGGCCACGGACGACGAGCAGCTTCGCATTGCTCAAGCTGTCGAGCACGCCATTGCAAACGATCAGTACGCGACGGAAATTCCCCCTGTGCCCGAACCAAGCCACAATCGTGTCCACGACGCGCCGCGGTTGCGGGAGATTCGCAAGAGGATCGACAACAACACGATGTCTCCCGGTGAGATTGAAGACGTTGCCATGGGCATGCTGCCAGAGATTGCGGAACTGTCGTCCGACTATCTCGGCAACACGGTTGTCCAGAAGCTGTTCGAGTACTGCTCCGAGCCAACCAAGGAAGCCATGCTCGCCGAGATTGCGCCTCACCTGGCCGAGATTGGTGTGCACAAGAACGGCACGTGGGCGGCGCAGAAGATTATCGACGTCTCGCGGACGCCGGCGACCATGTCCGTGATCGTAGAGGCCCTTCGGCCGTTCAGTATGGCGCTCTTCCTCGACCAGTTCGGTAATTACGTGATCCAAGGCTCGTTGCGCTATGCTTCGCCGTTGAACAACTTCATTTTCGAGGTCATGCTCTCCCGCTTGTGGGAGCTCGCGCAAGGCAGGTTTGGCGCTCGTGCCATGCGTGCCTGCCTCGAGAGCCACCACGCGACGAAGGACCAGCAACGTATGATTGCGGCTGCCATCGCCTTGCACAGCGTTCAGCTGGCCACCAACGCTAACGGCGCTTTGCTGCTGACCTGGTTCCTGGACACATGCACGTTTCCACGACGACGTACGGTGCTTGCCCCTCGCCTTGTGCCTCACCTTGTTCAGCTGTGCACCCACAAGGTTGCGTACCTGACCGTGCTCAAGATCATCAATCAGCGCAATGAGCCTGAGGCCCGGGATATGATTCTCAAAGCTCTGTTCTTCTCCACCAATGACCAGGTGCTCGAGGACATCCTCAAGGATCAGTCGTGCGGAGCCACGCTGATCTTCAAGGTACTCACGACGCCCTTCTTTGACGAAAGCATCCGCGCCGAAGTTGTTCAGAACGTGCGGAAAGTGCTGGGCAAGATCAAAGCCCAACCGCAGCAAGGCTACAAGCGACTGATGGATGAGGTCGGACTTTCGACGCGAACAGGTGGCCCAAGAGACATGCACCACAACCGCGAGCACGACGGCCATCGCCCTGCGTCTAAGCATGGAAACAACAGCAACAATCCGGTTGCTGCTGCAGCTGCTGCAGCTCACATGCCGCAGAACATGTACAGTGCCGTGCAGCCTTCATTTGAACAGATGAACATGCAACGCACGTCCAGCGTAGACTCTTCGGCGACTTTTGAATCGTTCATGCCACCTGGTCCAGGTATGCTCGCGCCTGGCATAACCCCGCAGGCAGTGCAGTATCAGCAGATGCTTGCGAGTGCAGCCGCTCGGCCTTCGCCTTTCTATGGTCAGCTGGGTACCATGAACGGCGCGTTTTCTGGGCCGACTCCGGGTGCTCTATCCGGAATGGAGTCGTACAGGAATATGCCGGCCGCGCCGCTAGCTGCCAACGCGCCGCTCATGCCACAAGCCGGATTTGGTCAGGCCGGGTATAGCCCCATGATGGGCCAACAGATGTTCAATCAGTATCCGATGAGTGGTTATGTTCCAGCCCAGCAGATGCAAGTCGGAGCAGGAAGACGAGGAAGGGTACGTTCAGCTACAGTATTCAATTGAGTTGTGTATGCCGTTGCTAATCCCGCTGGCAGAGATGAGAGAGTTCTCGGCATCCGCGTCAGAGCTCCTAGCTAAAAACTTACAGCCCTCGACCTGAAAAAGGCGAAGGGCTACCGGCCATTTCAGCCTCCATTCGCTCGGCCATGGCGTACGCTCGTTACCTTGTATTCTTCTGCAGTCTTTCTCCAAATATCGTGACGAATCTTCTATGCGGTCCCGCCAGCGGACTCTTCTCTGTTCTTTTCGTAGTCATGGTCATGACCTGTACCATCTGCGTCTTTGTTATTTTTCCGTAAATCAAAATCAAACCTGTACGCGTCGCGCGTTCGTCCACACACCGTCACGCAGCAACCGACAAAAATCAACGCCAAGACATGACGTCGGGGGTCGCTCGGCAACGCTGGACGAGACGAGCAGAAATCCTCGGCCCCGTTTTCGCTTCATCGTTCGGCTGGTCTACGCGACTGACTAACAAACGCTTTTATTCTTCGACACGCTTGGGCAGAAGTTCTGGTTTCTTTTCGACAGATGTGGAAGAGGACCATGAGGTTTGGCCCTCTCGTCTCTCTATGACGAGGGAGTTTTGATCGGCCCGGCTGACTTCGCTGTACAAAAAGCTATTTTTTTTAACGAAATCGCTCGCTCTTTATCGTGTGCAATTTGTGTGGTACGCGGGCGGACTGGACGTGCGGCCTACTGGTTCTAGGGGAGTGAGGCTCCAATTGGCAAATCTTGTCTTTTAGTATCTATCTTGTGTACACTCGATTCTTTTTTTTTCTTTTCATCTTTCGCGGGGATGGGAAATCTTATGACGAACTCCTTTTCTTGGAACGGCTGGGTCATAGGCATCTATCACTTGTCAAAACTGTGCTGTATCTTGTCTTTGTCGGCATCTACGTCCGCTTTTGTCCTCTGTGTGTCTGTGTGTATGTGCGCCTGTGTGAGAGAGAGTGTGGGTGTGAGTCGTTTGATGGGTCCCAAGGGAACGCAGTGGTGGTACGACGTGTGTGGACGAGACGCATCAGAGAAAACACATACGAAAGGTCGACTGGGTAGCTAGCAATCATAGAAAGACGGTTACATCTCTGTCTTCCCTTGGTTCGCCAACAAAACCTTTCCTTAGCCCAAGTGTTGAACGATTTACAAACATGAGCGCGTAACTTTAAAGCGCTCGTCCTTCGTTGTTCCGTTTGCGTCTAGGTACAGCATGCAGAGTTGAGTCTGCCCTTCCATGATCTCTAGTTCGGACTCGACGGATCTGCCCTCGTCCACGCTACACTTCTCCCTCTTGAATCTTGTAGCTTCCTTTTTTTTTCTGTCCTGTTCTTTTATCGGCTTGAATTTTTTCCCCTTTGGTTTTCTTCTTTGCCCTTCGACAACGTTGCCCGCCTTCTTATGACAGCCCGTCCCCCAAAACTTTTTTTTTCCCTTGCCATCTTCGAAGGCTCTTGGAACGCAGGGATCGTCCTTGCACAAATCATCTTCCCCGGCAGAGCAGTACTCACTTGGTATCAAGAGCGAGGGACGAACTCGATGGAAGATCAGCGCGATCGTGAGTCCCCAGTGCCGGTCTGCTGAGACTCGGTGCAGACCTGGCCCCGCTGGCCCTGTGGGCCGGCTTGCTGAGATCCAGCGCCGGTGTGGCCCTGTTGACTATGCTGGCCCATCTCGTGGGAGCTGGAGTTGTGCTGGCCATTCTGGGCTCCAGTATCGCGTGAAGATCCGCTACCGTTCGTGTTCTTGGACTTCTTTTTCTTCCCACTCCGAGACTTTGTTCGCAACAACTCATTCCCGCTGATGGAGATGTATGATCTGGTGAGCCGGAGGCCGGACGCGTTCCTTGAAGGCATGGTGTATGGTGCCTGAAACATGTTGTCAGACTTTCTTGTATATGTGCTTCAGAATATGGAGTAGGGTCTTTCAGGTTTAACGATGGGAAGGTGATCGATCGGGATCCAACACACTGGTGTAGAACGAGCGTAGATTCGTGTCCAAAGGATGAATTAAAAAGGTCAACGTACTCTTCTTGTGACTATATGCTCTCTTATGTGGAAAGTAGACGTAGTGTTGTCTGTTTCTATGAAGGAGAAAGAGTGGCTTTCCCTGGAGGCGACGATAGCCTGTTTAGAGATGGGAGTGGCCACTTTCTCGAGTAAGGACTCTTAAGTCACAAGTATGACTTTAGGCCTTGTCTAAATTTTCAAATTTAGGCGAGAGTTTGTTGACCTAGGTCGACAAAGATGGGTTTTTTGTGTGTGTGGCTGTTGGTCAAGAATGGTGATTCGACCTGCAAAGAATCTGCTAGAGCCATGGAATGCTGACGACAGCAAGGCGTCGGATATGCAAAGTGCATCCGTGACACTCAAATCCATGACGGATAGTGGGTTTACAACTGCTCGGATTTGTGGACCGAAGCCTTCATAAAGCCGTCTGCTAGTAGCACCCGAACAGTAGGAGAAGGCGACCGCCTCCAGCCTGCGAACTGCCTATCCACATCGGCTTGCTGAAGAGCGGCAGGATATTTAGACCTCTTTAGTATCATAACAAAGGAGGCACCTTGAAACACATTGAATCGACACATGACAAAATTTACCGTGATCAGCATGTCATAACAAGTCTTTTGACGTACCTCACAAGAAACCCGCAATCTGCTTTGAAAGGCACCATTTTGAGAGCAAGGCAGAATCGTCGAGGCACGCCCAGCAGGAAGGAAGATTGGGAAGCATACTCAACTTACATCGAACTCGTATCTCGCCCCAAAAGGCGTCTTTGACAGAGCATCCATCCGTAGAACCTTGCATTCAGCTTTAGACTTACCCCTCACCAAGAGCTATGGCACCCAATTTACCCTATGCGATATCCAAAGGCTCTGTTTAGTGCGTCCAGGTTGGAAGAGCATTATCGTTCTTCGCCAGGTCAGCATGAAGGTGCCTCATCATTTGGCTGTAGTTCAGGTGGAAGCGATCAACATTCCATCTATAGGGTCACTGATTAGAACTGCTTCGAAAAGAATGATGGCTATAATTTGAGCTGTTGCCGTTGAAACGAGTTCGATGAAGCTGAGTGAAGCCGTCATGGGGCTTGTGCATCGCTGCCTGTCAGCGGATGCTAAATTACCATCGACTGTGGCTTCTTCCACAGTTCTCTTTGTAGCTAGCTCCTTGCCGGTCTCTTTGCCGCTGGTCTAAATGAAATATATGCAAGGCTTCCGTGCGCTAAGATGCCCAGGATTTATGATAATATGCTTTTGTGCCATGAGCGGCTATATGGTCTTCTTGTTTGCGTCACTCCATTGATGTGAATCCCGTTTCATTGTTACGCATCTATCTTTAAGACATATGTTATGGAGTTGTTTTAAAATGGACATGCCCGCGATAGAAAATTGGATAATTGAATAAAATAACACCTTGAAAGAAGCGAAAATTGAAACGCCAAGAAATCGAATGACTTAGTCTGCAAGTTTCGAAACCAATGTTAGCAGAGCCGCATGTTAAAAATGGTTGGAAAGAAACAGCGCCCGTGAAGCGGCTCACGCTCCCATCTGCCCAAGCACATGAGAACTTCCCTTACAGTATGACTCAAAATAAGTCAAGAGTCCCGCAGGAATAGTTGTAGTTCGCGATAGATTGTTTCTTGGTTAGGATAAAGTTCATGGGTAGGCCTCCCATCCGATCCGACTTAGTGAAGAAATCCCGCTGCGGAACGGCTATCGACCAGATACTCCCCTGCCACATCGCTTCCAGGAATCCGGATGTTAAGACGACGTCGAGTTTGGATTTGAGAGGTTTGAACTAATAAATATAACTTCAACAGCGGAAAATCTGTTCATCCTGTAAGCATATACCAACACAGAAAGTCGCGGATTCACTAACGTTGCGGCTGCAGTGATAGAATCAATTGGTTGCGCTTTGAAGATAGACAGAAAGGCAGCAAAAGCCATACTGATTCCCGCTATAGCTATGAGCCGATTCTTCATTGAACTAATGAAATAAAGTCCAGTAGTAGCACCAACGAAGATCCAAGAAGCCAAGAAGATGGTTAGTATCGACGAAACCTTCTCAATAAGGGACGACTGCAGCAGGAAAGTGTCGTCGGGGCCCTTCTTTGAATCTTTGGGTTTTAATCGTAATCGAGCAAACACAGGAGGTAGCAGCTTTTCCGCGAAAAACTGCGAAAAGGGATCTTGATATTTACTTGACTTTAACGCAACGATGTCGCGCGCTGGCTCCTCGTATATTGCTGCGTCTACACCTTTGAAAAGTGAGGGTCTACCTGCAGAATATCTCTGGATATGATTCAGAAATCGGACCTCTGCAGGCGGTATTTGCGCAAGCTGATTTGCCCGAAGTAGACATTTCGCTGGTGGAGTCAGAACAAATCAAAGCACAGGTCTTCATTCAAAAGCTTACTGTACTGTTTTAAAACGGGTCGCATCTCCTCGCACCAATACTTCAGTTCGGCGCTTTGGATACCTTCTGGGCAAATGTCGTTCCAACTGGCTGCTGTCGAAAGTAACTTCAAAGGAGCTCCGTCAGGCATCAGATTTCCCACTATGTCCACCAATCCGAGCTTTGATTTACGAAATTCAGCCAGTTGGGCTTGATACAAAAGCAAATCGAAGACAATTAGGTCCATGTTCCGGCTGAAGATGGCAGCCTCTGCAACCTTGCTCATAAGGTTGGTTGCAAGATTAAGGTACCCTTCCTGCGTGTGGTTACGCTCTCCCGACTCAGCTGCGGACATGTCGATACCGTAATCAGCCGTGCGTAATAATCAGGAATTTGAATCAATGTTTTGCAAGAATTTAAAAGGTCCTATGCTTCGCGCTAGACAGATAAGGATGTGCTCAGTATATACGATAAACCCAGGGCTATACCCGGCAGGCGCACAACGTGTGAGTTGGCCAAGACCAAGAAAAAAAACTTGCTGTACTCGTCAACGGCTGTTGTCCAGTCATTTCGGGGTCAGGAAGAATCTTCCTGGCAGTGGTATTATCCAGCGCTGGACCCCTGACCTACATTGCCAACAAGTCTTACGGTCAGGTTCCCAGCGCTAAAGAAATATGCAGGTCATTTAGCTGATGGTGTGTTGGGAAAATACGCAAAGGAGAACACGAGTTAAGGAGACTGTCCAGTTGTAGTAAGGAACATTCTGTATGGATCGAGCCGTCCCGCTGGGCGCGTCTAGCTGTTAATGATATGATGACTTACAGTTGGCCCCAGCTTAAACACGTCGGCCTATGGAGCGAATAACATCCAGCCTTCGTGGTTGTTGTCAAAGAAGGTGGTTAGAGCATAAAGGACTGGTGCTGAGGAGTATCTAGCGTCAACATTGGCGCATTGGCTGTAGACTACCTGGTTCATTGTCGCCCTGGACGCGTCCTCAGAGTCCTCGGCTGTAGATTTGGACTTACTAGACAGGGATTTCACAGTTAGACACATCATCACAACTTCAAACTTTCTTGCGCGCTATCATGGTATTACCAGTCTGTACTTTGATTGTATCTAGACGTAGCCGCTTACCAATGTCATACTGGCAAAGTTGTTCGAGGGCAGCAAGACTATCATCCATGGACATTCGTTGTATCGTTCTTAGATTCAAGGGCATGAAATTTGGACTGCTGGACTCATCTTACCTGCGTCCCGACCATTGTCCGTGGGTTTCTTCATATGAGATTTTTGGAAAGAAGCTTTGCATCCTTATGAGTGAATATCTTCACTACCGCTGCTTGCATGGCGGCTGATGGCGAGCGTAGTTATCTATCAAATAAATCATAGGACATCATGGTTAAGGTTTGTACACAGGTGTTCCAGCTGCTGTCGTCATTTCCGCACCTCAAGGAATCACTTACACGCATGGAAGTCGGTGTTATAGTGTTTAGGTATTCCAGCGATGCATCAGTGGCACAGCTACTGACTTCATTAAGGTCATGTTATCTCTGCTCTTATCGTGGCACGTATTCAGCGAGGGTGCTTTCGGCTGCCAACACGGCAATGTAGAGTCTCCATTAAACTTAAACGAAACGCCTTTGATTGTCTCAAGTATACATTGTAAGCACATTCAAATCAAGTTTAGACCAGATTAGCCATGGAACATTACCACAAAAATGAACAATTTGAGATGAAGAATTACCATTGATCACGTGCTATTCGCTCTAAGGCAAACTCTCAACTTGGAAACACTTTAAAAGCAAAAATTTTCGGACATCCTTCTCCCTTGAACATTTCAATGCCAAATGAGCTTGCTATAGGGATTTAGTATCTCGCCGTTGATGACAATTCTTATGCTTCTCCTGCTGCTCTACAAGGAGAGAGTACAGATAATCGGAGCCTCACAAGGAAACGTGTACGAAACTAAGACAATCCGTTCTAATTCCATGCAAGCCCAAGATATTATTATGCACTTACTCATGTCTTGCTCTTGCATCCTGCTTTTCCGATGTGTTGAAGGAGGAGGTGTACGCCACGGAAAGGTGAGCACGTGAGCAAGTGAGCGGACGGGGTGTGATGTTGGCTCCAATGGACAGTTGATGTCTAGTATGCGCTGAGACTGTCCTAAATGCTTCCTCCTTTACATTCTCTATCGATTTTATCTATATTGCGTAGTTATTTTTATTCCCGAATTCATTTCTCAGTTTTACGATTGTGATGTTGACTGTATTGTATTCATGCAAAAGAGCGTAGTTCAGATGCCAGGACAGTAGGCCCTGACCGGCGACACGAATGGGCAACGATTTGGAAAGAAATCCAGACCATAGAAAGGTGCAACAATTCAACAATAGATTTTGCACCTGTCAATGAGAACATGCTCTTTCCTCCTTATACTTCACTATTGGAATCACCAGCGGTCGGAAAGCGAGGAGGTAGAGGAAACCGAGTCTCGTACCCAGAGTTAGGTCTCCATCTCTGTTCCTTTGGCTTAGGATTAGCCTTCGGGAATTCTTTAGCGGACATTATTCCTTGACGAAGGCGATCGGATACCCAGGTTATCTGTCTCTTCGCGTCAGTGCTGTATAACACAGGTTTGATTTGACCCACAAGATCCGCCATGTAGCAACAAGCGCTACTGCTCGCTATATTTGCTACGCTGATGGTAATTATTGTGGCTGGAAGAGGATGGATTGGGGGTGCTGGAACGGCACTCTCGAGAAGATGCTGAGAATTTGTTCTGGCTGTTTCCGGTGAGTTGAGGAGAAGGGAAATGTAAACAGAAGGATATGATTTATGTATGGCATGAGAAACAGTAGTGCAGATGCTAGAAATGGTGTCGAGTCGATGTAATCGCACACTGGAAACAGAATTCCTCTTTCTATGTTAGAGAGGAAGCGAAAGGCGGTGGAAGCTTTGGGCTACTCCGTGGGCGTTCAATATTCAAAGAGACTCGGCGCCTCACACTGACTTGATATGCAGCGGCATAATGATTCATAATTGGTAGGCAATGTCGCGCCGTGCACAGCAACTACTTTAAAACTCAGCACTAGAGTGGGCTAGCGGAGGTCAAAATGACTGATCCGATGCAGTTACTGTCGCCCCGTTTTAAGGGACACATTCTCTTCATCAGCGGGTCACTTCTGTGACTTTGTCAGGGGGGGAAGGGGAGGGGGGGGGGCGCGGACGTGCCAGGGAAATACATAGCACACTCCATCATAACTCTTGTCGCCCTTAAAGGTCCCATACGACCCCATTGGAATGAACCAAGTTCGTTCCAATAACGACTTTGCGGTTTTAAACTGCATAAAAACGCGAAGGCCGGCGGCATATTAGAGGCAACCTGCGTAAGTCGTCTCCACGTGACTCGTACGAGATGGCCATGCAACCTGATGCAAAGGCAGAGGTGTGTCTATGCACACTTCGCAAGGTTGAGATTGTGATGGCGTCGGCGCCCTTGAGAAGCAAGTTCCGATTCGGCTTTCTCATGGTGATCGCCACCAACCGCTTCTGTTTAGCATCTGCATATTGAACGCCATTGACGAAGCTTCAGTCACAAAAGAGCGGGTTGAGTGCCGTTTATCGATAGTAAGAAGCACTCTTTGGAGCTGAGCCCAAAAAAAGGAAGACATCGTGAAGCGTTCTTAGACCTTAGACCTAAGCTCCGTTGGGGACTAGTTCTTATGCAAAAGTCTTGTCTATTGGCACTCTCGCCGTGCTCTTAACAGCTGAAATATTGACAGTGACGATGAAATCCACCTGGTTGACTGTTGACGATTTTCATTGGATCCTTAGGCATTATCAACTTTATCCCTTTGGATTCATCACAACCTCTCGAAAAGGTTAGATCGAAATGTTGTGTCCGGTCAAGGCGGTCTATACGGCTGCAACATTTCTTATGTGGGTCTTAGTTCTTCGCCCGAATCCAGTAGACAATCAAGTTCCCTAGAAACTTAGTAAAACACGACAATGGATTCGCGAAAACAAAGAAAGCAGCTAAGGTAAGGTAAATACTTTGACGGGGGAAGACCTAAGTGCTCGACAATAAACAATTTAAGAAAATCAGGCTCTTCCAGCAAGCCTGCATAAGAACAAGGGTTGTGGCGCCACACATCTGACACCATAACAAGGACACCTAGCATCCGCCGGATGTGAAGTGTCTAGCCACCTTCCAGGTCGATTATACTCGGAATCGTTTTAAAAAACAGCGTCCTTGAAAGTCCAGGATACGGCCCAGCATATCCAGTAGCTAAGTAACTCCATTGTTAATGCTTCCATTATTTTGCTTGCTCGATGGTGGCTTCTTCAACGACGAGTAGCTCTCACAAGACATCCTCTAATTCCTAGGAGCTGTTCCATTGTGAGACGTTGCGTTGGACGAAAGAAAAATTAATTCCAACGCGACAAATCTACCAGAAGGTCAGCAAAGGAGATACAATAGCTCTAAGAAGATACTGACGTAAATGTTGATGTAACGAGCTCGACGGAGCTGTTCCCAAAGAATGCAAGGAATAAAGAAAGCCCAGCGTTGAAGACCGCAATTATTACTATCTTAGCGCGTACGGATGCGATGGCTTGCAATACCGATGCGACTATCACCGCATAGACTGAGCTCAAGCAACTGACGATGATAGATCCGACCTTTTTGACAGTTTTCATCTCGTATTCATCCCACCCGTCTGGCCGCGTTGATTTCTTGAAGAGGTAACCAATCTTATCATGATACACCCATAGAAGTTTCCTGGCAACAAACTCTGAGACTGCGTCCTGGTAAATCGGTTTCTTCAGCACAATCAGGTCCTCCCGATGGCGTCCATATATCGTTGCAACTGGTCCTTCTAGAGACCGCTTCATAACGCCAAGGTGGGCCAGAAATTCTTCAACAAAACGCTCGTCCGGTATACTAAGATTCGCGACTTGGCTTTCTCTCAGAAGTGCTTCCTCTATCATGCGCAGTTAGTTTGGTGGCTTTCTTCTTACGAGGTTGGTATTCACCATATTCTTTGACCAGTGAGCGTAGCTTGTGATATTGTCTACATTGTGGATTGGTCTCGATAGCTTGGTCGATGCCTTGCCATCTTCTCGTACTGAGCAATGGATGCAGAAGAGTCTGATCGTCGGTTGGACGGGGGCTTCCGATAGTATGACCAAAGATTTCGGCCTCCAGTTCCGCCATTTCTGACTGCAGTAGATGTAAATTCAATTGACCAAGAAATGAAAATCGGCTAAAAATAGCCGTTTCCATCTTCTTGTTTGTGAGCTCGCTAATGAGTTCTGCAAAACCTCCAAATCCTTCGGACATCCTGATGAGCTTAGTGCTGAAAAAAGAAAGGTTCTAGAAACAAAGTAGGACTTGAGGGAGCTATTTCCTAGATTTCATCTATACTCGATGACTTCATCCGCATTATGAGCGACTATCCCCTGTTAATTTATATCCAACGGATACAACCAGGCTGGCCAGTTGATTTAGGCAGAAAGAGCGATTGAAGAATGGCAGGACGTCAATGTCGAGATCCCACGGCCAATGATAAATGTGGTGCAAAGGACTCCTCGAATCAAAATAGGATTCTGGGCAACGGCAAAGGTTGGTTGATGAGTGCGAGCCTGAGGGCCAGAGGACCTAGGCGCTTAGTGTATCAGGTAGGCCCTGGAGATGGTGTACTGATGTTTGCGTTGAACGGAGGCAAGATTTACTAAAAGACCTAGCTACAGGAAGCTAGACATCTTAATGGTGGCTCCGGCACTGTGTTGCAGGGGTCAACGAATGTTGTACAGAGCTTGGAGAGGGTGACATACACCACCTTACTTATCATACAAGCAAATGAGATCCAATCGACCTGCAGCGAATACCACCATGCAAGGGCTCATAAACGATTGAGCATCGTTGGCGGCTTGAACGAATGACCGATGCACGCATCAGATGCCCGACGTAAAGTCCAAGTTGGCTTCTTCAGAAGAGGTTATTGAAGTGGTAATGTGAAAGAGCACATTTTTCAAACCGTGTCCTGTTTTAAGGAGAGGATAACTTACATCAACGTTCTGAAATTGATTATGTGGACATCTACCTTGCGGTCGACAGCTGCGGATTAGGGGGGCTATCTTAGTCGCGAGCGCTTACCAGGCGATGGAACACGGGACATCAAATCCTCTTCACTTTTCCGGCTCAGTCAGAGCCATTATGCTTTCGTGTCGTGCTAAGAAAATGATATACCCTTCACTACCAGCAGAAGCACTTCTCGTACATCCCATGAAGTCGAACACAAGTGCTCGAAGTAGCGCTCGTAGAACCAGATAGATGAAAAATGATTAAAGTATTAGATAATGTAAGTTCGCCGTTAACTATGTGGCTTGCAAATCTTCTCAAGCTAGGGGCATTCGCTCGTCCGATAGAAGAACGTTATGACTTATACATTCTCGTCTATGTAATTATCGATGAAGCAACCTATCTGCATAATCTTACTAATTTCGGCCAAAGGGTATCGTATTAGCGGAAGATAGATCGTATTGAGTGAAGAAGTGCTGCATTTTGAGCCTTTGATTATACGCTATCGTTCGCTGTTGCTTAGTTATATCGGCAAAATCAATCATGGAGCAGTTGCCGCGAAGACGGCCCTGTAACCCCATTTGTGTTCAAGCAAGATTTTATTTTACCCTAAAAAGCACACAGATTTTGGCATAGACATATAGATAAGAAATTTATACTGTACCGAACAGATGACAGTTTGAATTATCACGTGATAGGAAACTCGAGGAGTTTTGCTCTTCTGAAGCTCTTTAGCAGAATTGCGCAGTTGCCTTCTGCCATGTTCAACCAAAAGATCATGGACGAAAAAAGGTATAGGTGTTAATTTTGGAGTAGCTGAGAGCACAACAGGCGTACTTACGAAGCTTTTGTTCGGGATTGAACCGTGTGATCTGGTGGTGAGGTGAAATCAATTTGGTCTAAGTTGTTCTTATGCAAGCACAAATTACGGAAAGGGCAATGCAAAGCCCGTGGTATCCAGCTTCTGTACACCAATCCGCCCACGGCCCACACGTAAATTTCTAACGCCATCTCATGTCTGGACACCAGCTGCGCTATGGTACAGGTATAGTTATTCGTTCATTCGTCATCGTCCTTCTTTTCCATTCCCTTCGTTGTTGCATCCCCATTCTCCTCGCTGCTATTGTCCTCGTTGCCCTCAGGCGTGTTCACTTTGATTCCCAATCGCTCAAAGACATCCGATTCCCTTCTAATGTATGAGTCGTTCTCTTCGTCGTCGTCGTCTTCGTCAAAACTGAATAGTCGTCGTCCAGCCAGTGTTCTTCGGCCCGTCTTACGCATGACGATGCCGACATCATCATCATTGTCAACAGAATCGTCAGATCGGGGATCCATCGTCTGGGGTGGCACTTCTGGTAACTCAGGAACCTCGGGCGCTTCCACTTCGTCTTCATCTTGAGCAGCTTGTGCGGCCTCAGCTTCGGCCCTTCTCTGCGCTAAGCGAGCAGCGAATTGGCGGCGTGCTCGAGACGGCGCTACATTGAGCGGAGGAATTGATATGCCGGATGGGACTTCAGTCTACATGGCACACATTCGTTAGTGAGGGTTCGGGAGGCATCATGTACGAGCAGAATAGTCACGGGAAAACTTGCAGCATCCGAAGAAGCTTCCTGACAGAAAGACCCAGATGACTGCGTAGTTCAGACACACATGCATAAGACCAGACGTTGACATGACCCCTACCGATACTTGTTCGTCTCTTGCTCGTATACTGTACAAAAATGATTGCATGAAAGAGGATGCATAAATGTCATGATGCTGATGATGGTGTACACGCATGATCGTCAACAAAGATCGTGCGGAGAAAAGGGCTCGTCTTCAGCACGTCATATACATGCCCATGAATACAAATGCTTGCAATTCGACACATGAGCAGTATGCACGTACTGCACGCCTCTTTAAAAACGTGTGCAGAAATACAATGATTAGAAGTGAAGTTGAGGGAAAATGAAAATCATACTTGCTTGCACAATGACCACGATGGAAGCCATCATGAAGCAAGATACGAACATTAAAGAGGAGACCAATCATCGATAGTCCATGTCAACGTCATCAAAGGAGAGCTCACCCACATTCTCATCCTCATCAATCACTTTTCTTCCGCTCGGCCCGTCGCCTTCCAGTCCCATCTCCGCGCCCTCCATCTCTTCGTCCTCTTCGTCACTGCTGCCATGGTTGAATCCGCTGAGCAGGCTGCTGCCGCTGAATAAATACTGTGCCCCTGTTCCTTGACCCTGGTTGGATAGTTCTGCAGAATCAAGGCCTAAGCTGCCATCATTTGATAATCCTGCAAGAGAGGATGATCCCGTGCTCGCATTGCCAAAGTCCTGGGCAGCATTTACAGCGTTGAGTACAGCTTGCCGTGGAGGAATAGAGAGGTCCGGACGCACGCCTCCCAAGATGGCGTTGTCTCGTTCTCTAGTCTCAGCCAAGGTTTGCTCCACATATTCCACCCACTCGTTGCTCATGACTTTGTCGTAAACGACTTGGCCCAGTACTTCCGGTGGGTGCCGCTCCGTGAACTTGACTACCTCCTCGGCGATAAGGGTGAGGTGGCCCATGTATCCTAGTCTCATGTTCATGTCCTGCTGCGCCTTGTCGCTTGCCTTCTGGCCTTCTATGATTCGCTCCGTGATGCGGCCTGTTTCAAACAGGTCTATGGCGAGAGAACGGTTAAAGCCACGGTCCATACGGCCGTTGAAAACTTGCTGAACAACATCATAGACAACGTTGTGGAGAAAATTGTTCCACGGAAATCGGAAGAAGAAGTCCTACACGGAACTGATTAGCTTCCGTCTAGAAAAATCAATGCTTGAAAGCTTACTAATATAGTTGGGACCACACGGTGCTCAACAAATTTCATCTTGAGCATATCGCCTACTACAGGAGAGCCGTCTATGTCTATTTCATATGGAGCATACTGCTGTTCGGGATCCTCAGTCTGAGGTGGACCTGCGAAAGGAGATTCAGGAGCATGTTCAAATTTGAGAGGACTTCCGGCCTCCAGCTTGCTTGGCGATTCCGGCCTCTTTCCCGAAAATAAAGGTGCCGGTTTGTCATCTGCATGCGGTGACAGTCCACCCCTCTCAGCGCTTGATGGAGAATCTTGCATCTCGGTGTCCTTGTCGAGGTCTACAGAGCTCAAGAGCCCCGTCACACCTGCCGAAGTAGGCGAATCAGCGTTGATTTTAGATTGAGCGTCAGCTTTGATATCATCCGTCGATCGCGTTCGGGTATGCGTAGAGCTCTTCTTTGGTGATAAGGGAGCCACCACAAGATCAGCATCATCCGATTTCTCCGATGGAATCATTCTGGGAGATTGCTTAGGGGATCGCTCCAGTGTCTCGCCAAAAGCGTCCTTCTCCACCAGCAATTCTTCTTTCATCTCGTCCACAAGTGCCTCCGATGCGGTCACGTTCTCAAATTCATCCTCACCGTTGTTTGAGACCTCTAGTCTCCGGATTTCTTCTGGGGAGTCGCTGCTCATGGACGGCGCGCGTGCGTGGTGAAATCCTGAGCTATCAACACTCGTGCCAAATGCATCTCCGTCCGAAGATAGCTCCTTGGCCGGCTGGAGTTTACCTTCTGCCTTGAGTCGTTCGCGCTCAGCATCACGTTTCTTAACCTCCGCTTCACTACCTCGCTCATTCAACAATGCCATATTGCTACAGTGAAGAAGCTCGGCCATTAGCTCACAAGTCTTAAACCTGTCGAAACCAAGTGGCTCGATCTTCTCGCCAAATGCGACCTTGAGCTCCTTATTTTTGCTCGCCTTGTTGATCAAGTCCATGAAGTTAGTCACATTCTGTGCAAATTGTCGCAGCAGGGTGCCAAGATAGATGGGGTCTGAAGACTTCGGAATCTCCCCGATTTGATTGTCCATGTCATAGTCTGAGTTATTTTTCCGAATCACTTCAATCACTATGCCCACGCCGACGGTGAGAGGGTTCCCACCGTGAAGCATATTGCTGATGAGCTGAGAGACGCATTGCTCAGAGACCAATTGCCTCGTCAATTCGTTCGGTCCAATAACGTTCTGGTCCTGAGCGGTTGCATTTGCGGAAATAGTGATGATAGCCTTTAAAAAGTCTCCTGCAGAAGTCTGCGTCGCTGCTTCACGGTCGGGTGAAAGATTAGACAAAAGCAAGGGGATAAGGTCATGTGCTTGCAGCCACTGCGGACAATTAGTAATGAAGATTTCAGCGAAACACATATCTACTCACGTCGACAATGCCCTGCCCGCCCTCATGTCTCTCCAGACTTATGATCTTAAGCAAGAGGTCCATGATGGTCGGGCAGTCTACATGTTGAAGCATATCCTGGACAACGTTCTCTTTGGACTTGAAAATTTCCAGCATCTCCTCCGTCTTCTTGTCAAACAGCGATTCATTGACCTTGTTGAAATAGCCGGCTTGGACAGGGTCCAGCGGTGGCTTCTGCCTGAGATAGTCCCAAAACTTTTGCAGCGCCTCTCTGTTCTCCAACAGGGCTTCCGTTATCGACCAGACGTCGGAAGAGAGGATTTCGCAAGCCATATAGGCATACTTCAGTCGTTGTCTCTCTTCCTTGCTCTCCTCGTCTTGGTCAGACTTGCCAGTAGATTTTGAGCGGTTGCGATTCTTCTTAGAGCCGAAGAAACTATTGAGGGGATTTGTGCTGCTCTGGTCCTCCTCCACGTCTGGAGTAGCCGGCCTCTCTTCCTCTACTTTTTCTGCCACCACGTAGTCGAGCAACCTCTGCAGAATGGCATCGTCCCGCAGAAACTCGATCAGCTTTGAATTTTGCTGCTTGAGCTCCTGTATCAGATCCTGTTCATCCAGCAACTCCTCGAGGCTGACATCTGGCTTGTCTAGAATCGAATCAATGGTGGAGATGCTTGTGTGTGCGCCAAATCGCCAGAACATGATGACTTAGGCGATGTCCGACTTGGACAAGGCGTGCGGGTGAGCGAGGTGCGGGCAAATACACAGAGAGGAGGGTTGACTTCGGCCTGTCATGCGTCGACTGAATGGTGCGATGCGGAAGCAATTGCGGCCTCGAAGAGTAGAGTTTGGACGCCCGACGCAAAAGCAGCAAGCGTGAAGGCGGTGATGAATGCTCGTGTGCTTGAGGTCTTGGATACGGGGAGCACAGCTGGGCTTGAACACGTCGCGCTGCAGCGGAGCCCGGACGAGCGAGCAAGCGTCAAGGCCACCGGTCAGCGAAACGAGGGCAACAGAGTATGGGGCGTGGGCGTGCTCTCAGAGGGCGTACGAGGGTCTAGATCAACGAATCGCACATGTACGTGGATATTTTTTTGGACGAAGGAGGATGCTCGAGCAGTTTGAAGTGCCATGCGTGAAAGCCCAAGCTCTCCCTACCGAGTCCAATGCCAGGCCCAGGGAGCGACCATGCACACAGCCGGGGCATCTAAGATCTGCCCAACTCCACGCGGCAGCCATTTCAGGCACGAGCAAGAAGAATGATAAAGTCAGTCAGGTCCAGCTCGTCCTGCCCAGCGTCCCGCCACGGTTGCTCTGCCTCTGCTCAGCTGCCGTGCGCTGAGATCTGCCGGCATCGAGGAACGCCCCCACAGGCAATCTGCTTTGACGAAAGAACTCGAGCTTCCAGCGGGATCCACGGTAAGATGCCACTGGGCACGCAGCGTGGCTGGCAGCCGGCCAGCCAACGTCTCTGCCTTCTGTGCCATCAACCCAGCCTGGAATTACCAGCGTTCCGGGCGCCCTCTCGAGCTGTGCGCACGCCCGAGATCCAGACGACCGCTGAGAACCAATGAAGCGTCGTCCCGAATCTTTCATGTTTAGTTTCCGCACACGTTCACGTAGCAAACAGCGAGGACTTTAGCTCGGTCTTATGATCTGCGGCAGAGTCGGCCAGCCGTGGCCGGGATGGGGCATTTGTCTGCCTCTTTGAACATATGACCTCAGCCATCGCGAACTGCCTAAGTTATCCTAATTCACACGCGAACCACCAATTTGTGACGCCTTCTCGCAACTGTAAATATCATAGAGCATTCAACGGGGACCAGCATATTCGCCAGGCACCCGAGCCCGTCGATCCTCCGCAAACTCAAGCGCTGGGTTGTGCGTCGTTCCGGTAACGCCCTTCCTCACTGCATGTCCGCACTGGAGCGCAGAGTTCGCTTTCACTGCGACATCCCACATACACAACGTACAGCCAGCTCCAAACCACAGACAACAAGCTGCCATGAACCGGCTTTTCGGCGCCAAAAATACGGCGCCTAAGCCCACGCTCTCGTCCGCGATAAGCAACGTGGAGACGCGCATCGAGACCATCGATGTCAAGTTAGCCAAACTCAACGCCGAGCTTTCTGCGTATCAATCCAAGCTGTCGAACATGCGCGATGGGCCAGGGAAAACAGCGATAAAGCAGAAGGCGCTCAAGGTGTTGCAGCAGCGCAAGATGTATGAGTCTCAGCGAGACCAGTTGCAGCAGCAAAGCTGGAACATGGAACAGGCGGGCATGATGCAGGACAACCTCAAGAACACGATGACGACAGTAGACGCGATGAAGACGACAACCAAGGAACTGAAGAAGCAGTATGGAAAGGTGGACATTGACAAGATCGAGAGGTTACAGGACGAGATGGCCGATCTGATGGAGATAGGAAACGAGATTCAAGATGCCATCAGCAGGAGTTATGACGTACCTGAGGAGGTGGACGAGGCGGAGCTAGATGCTGAGTTGGAAGCACTGGGCGAAGAAATGGCAATGGAGATGCACAGCGAGTCAGAAAACCCGACTTGGCTTGCCAGTGATCCGGATAGAGTACCTAATTTCATCGACCAACAGCCAGAACCAGCCAACAGAGAGAAGGAGGCGGCGGCAGGGTGATACGTGACATCTTCGCTGACGCGCAGAATGAAGATATTGTTATGAACGTATTCACAGTAGAATGCAGAGAATGTTTTGCAACAAAACAAGAAGGAAATTTACACAAGGTATCTTGCCTACATCTCGCCAAAACGCCACCGCAACATGCCCTCATTTTCCGACTCCTCATGCTATCAAAACGATGGACTCATTGTGCCTTAGCCTTCGACAAATGCCACTCCATGACAGACTGAAATACGTGCTTGCCGTTGTTCTCGATCACGTCTCCGTGACATGGAATTATGCGATCAAAATCCCACCCGTTGATCTTTTTCATGCTCTGACTGAAGCTCGACCGGTTCCCAGCGCTGGTGCCATACCAGATGACCCTCTTCTGCCACTTAGCGTCTCCCTTCGTGTTGTTCAGAGCGGTCCAAAACTTGGTGAAGAATCCGGTGTCGTACTTCTCCGTCGACTTGGAATACTGCTCAATGGCTGGCATGTTGAACAGCAAATCAGCCTCGATGAGGGTCTTCGTGGGCCTGTGATTGAAAACTAGCTCCTTGTTCGTATGGCCGTCGACGAACTCGTAGTCGAATTCTGCGTCGAATGCAGGATCGATCTTTACCGACGCCTTGGTGCTGGCCTTGAACTCGGTATGAAACGGAACGCGCTCGTTGTTTTGTTTCTCACGCTTCTCGCGCAGCCCGTCTGGACCTATGATTTTAGCACTTGGATATGCCTCATGCCATGGCCCTAAGAAGATGTGGTGCTGTCGGGGTTGTCAGTATCGCGGTTATACCATGAAAATTGAGACACGCTCAACGTGCAACTACTCGCCTCCATATCCGGTGCAGCAATATACTTCACCTCTCCCATTGATGCTACCGTCTCCCTGACGGCCGGCGTTAGAGCGACCGGAGAGAAGACGGCCACGCTTCCATCTTGCAAGCGCACGAGGGTGCCTCTGCCACCAATCTTTATGCGGCCATATCGCTTGAATGGCAGTGAGAGCGTGGTTATCTCTGGGGTGACCTGTCTGATCACCATAACCTCTTCTGGGTTTTTTGGGATTAATTTAGAAGTCATTTTCGAGACTTGGATGTTAGGATATACTGGTCGCAAGATTCGAAATCGACTGCAAGATGCTCTCCGTGCTCTTTTTGACGTTCTTTCACAAGCTGGCGGAGATGTGACTTAGCCAAGGCAGGTGAGATAATAACTTTGTGCAGAAGACCGGGACAGAATATTAAAGATATATGTATAAGCTATAGGAGAATACAAGCTGAGAGGGCGACGTGATGTCAGTACCGATGGATATCTGGACCCTTTCTTATGCAAATGTCATAGATGGAACAAATACGCTCCGTAAGCACATTGGTAATCACCGAGTCGAATCAACTTATACACTCTATGCCGGCCCGCGATGCGAGTCAATTATCCTGCTCAACAGCAGACCGCTCCCGTGGCTCGCTTATTGCTGCACGGAGAATATTCCAAATGAACCACAATGCGCTTTGTGAAACGCTGAGTAATGACGGACATTCTAGCCACCTTCGTCTAAGCTTTCAGCACGACAAAAATAGCGACAAGCCGAGGCGTTCCATCAAGATTTGCATAACTTGTTCGTGCACTGCCGGTGGCAGACGCAATATGATCGGCAAGCTCCTCGTCTGACGCTAATATGATCCCTGGTCGAATACAAATGATCTCGCGATGTGAGGCTCAAGCGAACGGAACGAAGCGACGCAAGATGTATCCCTAGTTCCGACGTCATCGCTTTTTCCGTGTTCGGCGCTCCGCTACATCGAAATTTCGTCCGCGTCGGATCGCGCTGGGTGGGCTTGATTAGTCGTATACCTGAAAGCGCACAAGAGAAGCATCAATTCCAAATATGTCTGAAGCGGCAAAAATGCCCTCGAACAAAGCACCCAACCTCACGCTCATCGTGGCAGCAACAAAGAATTTGGGCATCGGCAGAAACGGAACGTTACCATGGCGACTCAGAGCAGAAATGCAGTACTTTGCACGCGTCACCACGCGTCTGCCGCCTCAGTTCACGTTGCGCGGCCCCGGTAAGGTGCAAAACGCTGTCGTAATGGGCCGTAAAACGTGGGACAGCATACCAAAGAAATTTCGACCGCTGAAGGATCGCCTCAACATCGTCCTTTCAAGCCGTGCTGAAGTGGCAGGCGAACACAAATTCATCGATGGTGCATTATGGCTAAAGAGTTGGGAAGATGTTTTGAATCTGCTACAGACTCTTAGGGCCGATGCGAACAACAAGTCAATGCTAGATCTCCCACCAGTGGCGCGTGTCTTTGTAATAGGAGGAGCAAATGTGTATAGGAGCGCACTTGAGCTTCCAGGTGGAATAGCGAACCGTGTGCTTCTTACCCGTATCCACAGCGATTTCGAATGCGATACATTTTTCCCCCTGGCACTGGACAGCGAAGCTGCTGAAAAACTAGGCTGGCATCGGAAGAGCAACAGCGAGCTCACGACGTACATTGGTGAGCAGGTGGACGAGGGCACAATTGAAGAAGGGGAAACGGAATTTGAATACTGCCTTTATGAACGATCGCAGGCGAGCGATTAGCCTCGAAAGTGGGATATTCCCCACGTTGGATGAAGTTTTCATATCCTTTCTACGAGATGAATATTTGATTTCCAAGATAATCGCACGGTCACTGCAGGCCGCCATTCTACTGCTGACGCGCTTTTAACAATCACACAAAACCGACATGATTTCTCGCTGTGGATTTAACATTATTAAATGGGACTACGAGCTGGTCTTGCCCTCCTTATCACCCACTGAAATGTTTTTCAGTCTCGCAGAAAAATGTAATCATCCGGTAGTTTCAACGTGCAGGAGTGTGTGGCGAACAGATGCTGGACGTTGTGGAAACCGCAGACTTCAAACAAAACCTGAAGATGCTGAGGACTCCAGCTGGAGAGATCAACTTTGTGAAGATTAGCCAGATGAGGCAGCCTGGTCAATGCGAAATGTTGCAGCCACTTAGCCGGCCCAACCAAGTCACTTGTCAGGTTTGGACATTGAACGACCAGTGTTGTAGTTGAATCAGGTAGAAGGCCAACTAAAGCATCCCAATCTATTTCTTGCCACGCCGAATCAGCATGTCGCCGAGTTTCTGCAGTTTTGAATTCCTCAGTCGTCCTTTCTCTCAGTTGCATTCCGTATTCATCTTGACGCGGATTGTCAGCCGTCAACCTGAAGTCTGTCAGGGTCTGTCTTTTGCCTGTCAAGAGTATGGCGGGCATTTCCAAATGCTCAAGCCTCTCGAAAGATGAAAACGATCCGATTGGCATAATCGTCTGACCAGAACCGTCAAAACAGCGGGTTAAGCTCGCATCGAAGGTAATTTTTTTCAAAGTTCTGCGATGTTCCGAAAGACTAGATACGAATTGCAGGATGTTGAATGTTGCTTCTGCAAAGCATTCGCTTGGCCATTGATAAGTAAATTCTTTTAAGCTTTTTGCAGCCCGTACAATGCGGTCCAAAAACACCGTATCTACGTCGCAGGAGAGCAAGCGGATGACCGTGACGTTGGAAGTTCGCAAGCCCGGAAGATATGCCCACTGGCCAGCTCGTAGTAGATTAGTTTTATCCGTGTAAAACCCACGGGCGCTGATCTCGTCGATGTTAGGCAAGCAGAGCATGCGCTCAATGCCACGAGGATCAAAGCCATGTTGGCTTTTGTTTGCGTAGTACAAGGAAACCGATTTGAGCTTCGGGAGCAATGATCGACTCGTGACTGCTTTTGAAAACAAGTTGAGCAGATCCTGATGGTCTACATTGAGGTGAACCTGTACAGATAGCTTAAGAGCCTCGAGGTTTGGTAGTAGACTCAACAAAATACCTAGAGCTCTAATAGGGAATGAAAGGTCGTGCTCGCTGACATATTGCTCAAAGACAGGTTGTGCGAAGAGCTCCGGCTCTATGTTACCCGAGACTAGTGTAGATGGGCACACACAGAGGCCTCGAACTTGTGCAGCTTCACCAGGATTCTCCAGGTAATGAAGGATGAGTTTTGATCGCCTTATACTAGATCCATTGTCAACGACCACGCGTCGTAGAAGAGGACCAAAGACGTCGAAAAAGGAGCTGGACGCGAGGCACAGGCTCAAGATCGTTTCCTGTCGTTCTCGCAGAGCTTCGGAAGGATTCAATATATCATGGTCTCGGACACAGTCCAGAGGATCGAGATGACTAGCTATTTCAAAAAGGATATCGTGGCAGAGTTTTAGAGACATGAGTGGACGGCACCGACGGTTTGAGTTGCAGTTCCCCTGTCCAGAATGAAGGTTCGGCACGACGGGACAACATGATTCATCACCCTGAAGCGTCTTGCTGTCTGTTTAGGAAAGTGGATTGTAGATTACTTTGTCCCAGACGGGTGACGCTGATGTACCCTTGAGACCCGAAGCTGTTGATGCTACGGCACTATTCTCGGCAATTTATAGCTCTTTGTTGACATTCAGTCTACGCCTTATAGAACTGCGATAACTGAAGACGGTTTTCAAACAAAGGATATCAATTTCATGGCTCAATATACAAGCTTGGCTCCATTAGTCCTTTGGGAAAGGTTGCGTTCCATACTCCACATCATTAGTCTAGCTGCTACGACCCATCTCCTCGTCTTTTTCTTATTAGTCCACAAACGTACATAACACAATGCATGATGAGATGGTATTTAACATTCAGTCCTTGATAAGCAGCTCTTTGCGGAGTCGACTTAGAGTGAAAATCTATACAGAGAAAAATCATATCTGCTGCGATTTATGCTTTCTCACTCGGTACTCTTCGTGCTCAAGAGAACCTTTCACTATATAGTTGGTTTATGTTCGCTGATATTATGTGCTACTGACCCTCCTGCTTCCCGCCTCATTATTGTTCATGGTCTACTCATAGATTTCTTACCACGTGGGCAAAGTCATGGAAGCTAATGATTTACAAGCATTTGGCAAACGTGTTGAATTAGATGCCGATGATCTCGCAGGCAAACAAGCTTAGTGTTCTCGACTTCTTGTCTCCGATGGCTAACATCGAGTGATCAGCACTCCGCCTCACTCTCCAGATAACGAGAGGGAGCCTAAGAGGAGGGACCGAAACTTATGCTCTCTGAACCACAAATTCTGGATCAGAATTGTCGTGGATTTAGAGTTGGAGTAAGGAAATCTTGACATATCTCCACCACACAGGCACACTCCCATATAAAGGCTTATACGGAACCAGATACTCGTTTTTCTGGATCTTCAGATCATGCACAGTATCGCAGGAACTTCTGGAAGCCGAGATCATCGACTATGGATACTCAGCGGTTATCACGTTCTGCCACTCACCAACCATACCGAGCACCAGCTTCCCGCTGGTTCCTCTTCCCCATCGCGAAATGTTCTTCCAGCGCATCAGCCTGCGTTGCTGCAGCGTTTACCAGTTGCTTCAAGCTATGCTTTCCAGGTGCAATTCCACGCACAGGGTTGTGCTGTACAAGCTCACCCCTGGCTCTTAACTCCTCATTCTCAGCATACTGTTCATCTGCGTTATAATTGATCACCTTGACGCTAGAGAGATCAGGAAAGCCGCCATTCTTGCCAGCCTTGCGCCCGAATAGTTGACGCATCTCTGAGGCCGAGAGGTTGAGCCCGTCCACTGCGCTTGCTGCTGCGGACTTTGCTCCAGTGGACGTATCGTAAGTTTGACGAGAATACAACTGCTCACCGCCGCTGTAGGCCTCTTCGGGAGCTGCTGGAACTTCCGCGTCATCTTCCAATGCGGGTTCGTTGGAAACTGCCGGCTCATTCTCTTCCTTCCCAATTGAGAAAAGCGAGACTTTGGACTTCGCTGGAGGTGCGGTTTGTGACGTACTATTAGTAATCGAAGAACTTGCAAAAGTTGTACCAATTGGATCCGTAGTGCTATTGGCAGATGCTGCTGTAGTAGCTCTGGGTACTGCTGCTTTCTTTTTGATCGGTCCTCTCGCGACAGACTTTGGCTTGAAACGCATTGGATTTCCAACAAGCTTCACCTCCTTTTCGCCAATCTGTGGTAAACCCACTACAGAGGCTACTTCCTCTGATGTGTTTGCTGGCTGTCTGCTCCTCCTAAGCTCTGCAATGACTTCTTTGATATCCTTTGGCTCGCCATCCAAATCCAAACTTGTCGAAGACATCTCTGTTCGTGTGAATGCAGGCTCTGCACCAGTTTTCAAGTTCACGCCGCTACCGAGCCCTCTCCCGGCGGCCCTTTTCGCAGCGAACGTGCTCTCATTGTTAAGCGGTTTCGCAGGCTGTTTCGGTGGTGGAAGGAAAGCATTTATGTTTAGTCCACCTCCTGTTCGTTTTCTCTTTGTCGGCCTATCATCGCTTCCCGCCTCTTCATCCTTGTCTGCTTCTGTACTCAGGCTGGACAAGTTGACTTTTATCTTCTTTGTGCCTGGATCCACAAACATCGGAGTTGATTTTGTTGCAGGCCTTGCTGCAGGCTGCGGTGCAGGCGGTGCTTCATTATCCGAGCTTTCGGAGTCCGAGTACCCTACAAGAACCATGGTCGTCTGACTGTGCTGAATGAGAATTCGGTGAAATATTGTAGATGGCGAAAAGTGCTGGCTCAATGACGAGGCCGCCCCATGGTTGGATAGAAGTTAGTATGTGGCGGGCTTAGCGTATAATTCCAGTGGGACCAGTCGTGGACCCCCCGCCGCGTGGCTCGATGCACTCACTGATTCTGGCACCAAGTGAACAACCGCAAGCGTCTTAGGTCACCTACACCATGTACTCCTGCGCCCTCGCATAAGGCAGCTGGTCTGTTTTCGAATTGAACGCAATGAGTTGTTATCGGTTGTTTTTGCGATAATACATTCTATTTCGATATGTCACTCCTTCAGAACGAAGATTTCGTTCTGTACCAGTTGCGAACTGCGTACCTCTCCCACATCAAGGACGGTGTTGGCGAGCGCCTGATTTCGGTCGACACCACTGTCCTGAACGATGCCGCATTCCGCGCGGCAGGATGGGTACCTAACGCTGCTGACATAAAGCGCACGTACTCACCACCTATCCCTACCGCTATCACTGCCGAATACTTTCAGGCTCCGCGGACTGCTGGAGTGCCTGGCGCTGATTTCGGAGAAGATGAGGAGGAAGGGGGCATGGTTACAGGTGGTGCTCTGAGCAATGAAACAGTAGGACCAGATCTGCGGACACGAAGGAAGCGACGAAAGGAGCAATTGGAGGAAGATGACAGCAGTGATCTGAGCGATGAGAGCGATGAAGAGGCGGAAAATAGGCCAGTCAATCAGATTAAGTTCGCGAAAATGCCCGTGAGAACTAGGGCTGGATCGTCGCCTTTGCGCAGTGCGAACCACATGGACGGTCCGTCGCTACTGGTAACATCACCTTCCAAGCCTGGGGAAGAGAGCAGGCTGCGTCGAGGCTCGTTGGGTGCCAATGATGTCTTCAGAGGGCGACCGCGCAAGGACACAACAACTAGTAGCGAACTTTCTTCAGAGAACGAGCTCGATGCTTCGTACTTCCAGCGGAAACAGGTCAATTCAAGGAAAACGGCTAAAGCTAGCGTGCTTGTCTCCGAGCGTATTCAGGAAGACGAGCGTGAAGGTGATGATGAGGAGCTTGGAAGTGTTGACGAAGGAGGAGAGTCGGACAGCTCATTAGATTCTGATTTTGAAGGCACGGCTGACTCCACTTCGATGCTGGCTGATGCTCATGCTCTCGACTCTTTGCCCAGGAAACTTACTAGTATA
This sequence comes from Verruconis gallopava, assembly GCF_000836295.1. Taxonomy (NCBI): domain Eukaryota; kingdom Fungi; phylum Ascomycota; class Dothideomycetes; order Venturiales; family Sympoventuriaceae; genus Verruconis; species Verruconis gallopava. Next base: position 369,156 of record NW_015622159.1, read on the forward strand.
CCTGTTATTGCCACACCTGGGAGTTCGTCGCCCAGGAAACCTAGAATCCCTCAGCAATCATCTCTTACCATGGAAGCATTGCCACCACCACGACCGATAAGTGTAGTAGCGCCGGTCAGCGCTCTTACACTTGCCTTGAAAGCGAAGAACAAAGCACCAGTGAGCCCCTTCGACAGATTTGCCACGCTCTCAGCCAAAGCAGACCTAAACCCGTTGTATATTAAAATTTATGTCCCTTCATCATCAAAACCCACCAAACCCATGGAGATTCTCTTGAAGCGTTTCGGAGATGGTGGCAGCCCCGTAACCGTGGCTCAGGCAATTGGCTTCGCTCTTTACAGATATGGAGAAGAGAAGCTCGAACCCCCCATTAGCGCGAAGAAGATGAACGTAAATTGTTGGAACTTTCGCATGATAGAAGATGACGAAGTCGATTACGACTTCCCCGCGTTAGCTAGAACACGGCCAATGACCGAATTCACCTCTAGCAACAACCGCCCTGCAAGAGGACGGTCTCGAGAAAAGCCGTGGGATGAATTTGGTCTGGTAGAAGCTAGCGAGAGTGAGTTTCAAGAGAACGAAAGACAGACGCCCGAGTACAGCAAGCAAGCTGCAGAGGCCTTGGCCATGACTGAAGAAACCTCGTCCTTAGCACCTGCATCGCAGGCCAGTCTTAACGCCCCTAGTGCTCAGCCAGCACTTTCTACGACACCAACCCCAGTTTCGTTTCGAAATCCGATCACAGGTCCTTCGTTCGCACCAGCACCGTCCTTGCGACATGAACCACCTAAACCACCTATGGACGCTCCTGCCGCCCCAACATCGACTGCGGCTATGAGATCGGGGGCGCCGAAGGCTCTCACTATTCACTATACTGACGAGAATTTCCTCACACGTAGCACGAAGATCGAAGTTACGTCGGATACATACATTGCTGAAGTGTTCGACGCTGTCTGCAAGCGCCTTGGTGTCGAGAAAGCTCTGCATGTGCTGAAGGTAAGCGGAAGTACCGTTGTTGCGCCGCCGGACCGGACCCTCGAGGCACTGGGCGATCGCACCGATCTGGATCTCGTGCGACGCCGCTTCGTCGGAGACGGGGTGTTCGGCCTCGCTGGGTCACCAGGTAGCAGCTCCCCGAACGCACCGCTCTTCATTGGGCCTGGCGGAACACCTAAGAAGGGCGGCAAAAAAGCAGGGCCACTAGCTGCCGCAACGACTTTGCCTGGAGCATCACGCTTCGAGTCTCTGGCAGCACTGTCCGGAAACGCGACTTATAAGCGTTACAACGTTCTGCGCAAGCAACCTATGTCATTCGCGCGCGAGGCGTCTCGGATTTTGGCCCTAGACGGAGAGTATATTCACATCATGCCATCCTCATCTGAGCACCATCCTACCAACCAAAAATTGTTCGAGGGCACAGGAAAGGTGACGACGATACATTTCTCGAGCGTGGTGGGTTGTAAAGTCAGCAGGCGACATCCTAAGACGTTCAGGCTGGTCGTGTACAAGGAAAGGGAGTCTAAGAGGTACGACTTCGAGGCGGTCAGTGCCAGTGAAGCTGCGGAGATCGTGGCGGAGATCAAGAAGGGAGTGAATAAGTTCCAGGAGAACCAAGCTCTAATCGCCGGTTGACTGAAGGAAGAAGATGGGCTAAGAGAGCAAAGTACTATTGACTAGCAATTTTTTTTCGGCACTCCGAATGGCAACAAGAAAGCATTTTTAGCATGGGACCGTAACTTTTCGCTACTGCCCGCTCGTAATTGGCCCCTCCCTCGCCTGTACAAAGAAAACAGATGATGCCGAAGCTGCCATGACGCTACGAGCCAGCCAAGCATCAGAGCACACGCATGCAAGCTTCATCAGGTGGGTTGGAAATTGCACGTACTAGCTGCTCTGATTTCAATATGGTCGTTAAGAAATGCCCTATACGATCAGCACAGATCGCAGTACAAGTGCGCACAAACGGGCGACGCATCGTTAAAACTAGCACCAGAATCTTGAAACCATGGAAGCACAATTGTTTCATGTGCGACTCTGCCTAGCACAGTTCGAATCCAGCACGCGTCGCGTTAGAAGAGTTCGTTGACCAATCTGTCCTGACGGGCTGGAAACACGCCTTGGAGGTTCTTTTGCGTCGTCACGGAAACTGTGGACAGCTCCTACGCTTGCAATTGGTAAGAAGCGCGCGCGCATATCGACGACGTGTCCGATGCAAATCAACGTGGAAAATGGGGTGCTGCGGGCGAAACTTGCAAATGGGCAATATTAGAAGGACAGCGCTGGCTTTGGGGCAAGATTAGCCGTACGGTCAGACAGGCACGCAGTGCCAGCAGGACAGAGCTTGGAACTTGAACTACCCAAGGTAAGGCAAAGACAAAGGTCAGTCATGTCGAGCACGTGTGGTCGGGCCTCGCACGTACAAAGGAGGTTCCTTTCGCTCGCCGCACTGGACGCGAGAGGACACGTCAAGACACAGTCAACAGCGAAAGATCAACATACAGAGGGGGATAGCCGTCAGCGGAGTCATCAGATTAGATCAAGTATTCTGTCCGTCTTAGAGGCCACTCTTCGATGCGTACGCAGTATCACCAAGGCAGGACCCCAGCCTCCTCTCCGCGGAAGGGGAAAGGCGGTTTCCAGACCTTCTGCGAGGCGACGCGAAGAGGCGTGGTCAGACCAAAGCTGAGCTGGAGGCCAGCTGCTCTCAGGACAAGCTCTTTTCATCACGCAACGTACCGCTGATAACGGCGACGAAAGGGAAGAAAGCAGGAAGCAGAGCGCACACAGCGGCCGGCTTTTGCAGGCTAGCCTAGCGCGGCCAGGTTCGGGGCGGGCAAGCTGGCAAGTGCATTAAGTAAGCATGAGCCGGGCAGAGCGCCAAGTCACGAATGCGAGGAGGATTTGTGGGTGTGCGCGTGTGTGGCTTGACTGGGCCTCAGGACGAGGTTGGGATGCTGTGGACGAAGCCAGGCTCAGTGGCACTGCGAACAGTCATGTCGCACGGCCTTGAGCTGCTTGCTAACGTCCGACAGGGGCGGGCTCGGGGCCCAGGAGCAGCCTGCCCGCCCGAGTATTTGAGGTGCCGAGCGCCTGCCTGTGCCACGGCCGCTCCTCCTGCGTTCCTCGCCCGTGCTCCTGGGTCGCCACCAGCACCCAACCCTCACGCCTGACGCGGACGCCGCTTCCGACGCTGACGCTGACACGGACGCCGACACCGATTCGCATCTTGACACTGCAACGCCGCTGCCGCTTTGCACCTTGGCAGCATTCCCCTGTTGATCTTAGCCGCCACGCTGAACGGGACAAACCAGAGCCACGCCGTTCAGTTTGATCGTGAGAAGCTGTCCTTCGCGCGAGCAGACACACGCAGGAACGGCGTCGGAAGCACATGAACAGAGGCCAGAGGCGTCATTCGCTCCGCGCTAGAAGACTTTTGCTCGCCTGGGCGGGCGCCGACTGTTCGTAGACGCGTTGCGTCCCGTTTTTGTGTGCGCTTCCCATGTGTCAGCCTTGCCAGCGGGCCCCTAATCATCGTCTGAAAAAAAGTCGAAGCAAAGAAACCAATAAAAGCTACCCTAGTCGGCCGCGGTACGAAAAAGCATCCGGAATTTTTTTTTCCCTTTTTTTTTTTTTTTTCTAAAGACAGCGTTGATATCGTTGCGCCTTCCAGCACACGCGCGGGTCCCACGCAGACGCGAACAAAGACCAGATTCTTCGTTGTCTGCCCACCAGAACGAGAAAAAAAGGCAGTATTGCCTGGACTAGTGTGTGCCACCGCGCACGGCCTAGGCAAAGCTTTAGCTCCCTCTACCACCACCGCTACAACCACCCCCTCCCCCCACCCCCCAGTTCAATATAAAAAGGGCTTCTACTTGATCTCACCTGCATGGCGGATACCGACGACGCAACCTACGCGCCGCAATCCCCAGATCTCACGGCTGCAGACCAATTTGAGCCCCACCCTCAGCACAGGGAGTACAGAGGCTCTATTCCACACATTTCGCCTTTCACTCCTACCAGTGACCTGAAGTCGCCCTTCGGCTTCCCACCCCAGCTCCTAACGCCTTCTGCCCATCGAAGTTACCCACAACCAGGTCAACCACAACCGCAACCACAAGCTCAATCGCCACGGCAATATCCACCATTGGATTCGCAGCAGGCATCGCAAGCACATACCTTGCACTCGTCTCCCCAGCCGTTGAGCTACTACAATCAGCACTTTGCTCCTACCTCTCAGTCGCCTAGCCATCCACCACCACAGCCCTTCAATCCCTATTTCGCAAACGCGACTGCTCCACAACACGCTCCGTACGGCGCTCCTATTCCCGCACCTCACCGCCAGGGCCACCCTCCGCAGCATCCGCATTCTTCCGAGGTCAAACTGCAGGAAAGCCATAGTGCCCATCAGGATTCCAGTGGAGCCGCCATGCCAGCAGCCGTGCGGGGAGGCAAGAAAGCCAAGAAGGAGGAGGAGGACGCGGGCGGCGCTGAGTACGAGAACAACGCCCCCGGCGTTAAGGAGGGCATCGAGGTGCGCACAAAGTTCCCCGTCGCTCGCATAAAACGCATCATGCAGGCCGACGAGGACGTTGGTAAAGTTGCGCAGGTGACGCCCGTCGCCGTCTGTACGTCTACTCTTCCTTTTCTCTCCTTCCTTGACTTTCTCTCATCTCAATCTTTCTCCCTCATTTTGTTTTATAGAAAAAAAATCCTTTTCAACTTCTTCCTGCCGTATTGAATCAATCACGCTAATCTATTGCCTCTTATGACTCACAGCCAAAGCACTCGAGCTCTTCATGATTTCGCTTGTCACCAAAGCTGCCGCCCAAGCTCGGAGCCGCGGCTCGAAACGCGTGCTTGCCACCCACCTCAAACAAGCTGTGCTCGAGGACGATCAATTCGATTACCTCCAGGAGATTGTAAGCAAGGTCGTTGAGGCCCCGTCCAAGACTGCAGACAAACACGAGGACAGCGACGATGCTATGGACGGTGGCAGCATTGCCCCAGCGAAGAAGAAACGTGCCACCGGCGGAGGCAAGAAGAGAAGGAAAAACAGCGACGACGATTCTTGAGCACCTAGAGTCTATTATCAATCCTCTCCCGAATGACTCTTTCTCCGCTTCCTTTCCACATGGTGTCGGTGAAGCAAATTCGGTGGTCCGAATGCTATGTGCTTCACCTGCATCGCCACCAACCTCATAATACACATGGACGTGCTTCCGGTGGACTGAATGAACCATTTAAACATAGATATCTGCATGTATGTTGTTTATTTTCTGCATGGGAATGCGGGTGTGTGCATTTTGTCCTTCATCCAGTCCACCGCGAGGGCCAAGCGTGGAGAAACAAGATGATCTTTTTTGGGGTGTACTGTGGAAGTGGAAAAATAAAGGTGGACATACAAAGTCCCGCAAGCACTAACGTGATGTTGGCGTGAGGGTATGGACAATGTCCCCCCCAACAGTAGTATACAGACAGGGACAGGTCTGCTCACGCACGCAGAAGAGCGGTACGTAGGAATGAACAAAAGCAAGTACAACTACCAACACGTACGTCTGGTTCTCTATCGGCGTGCGCTAGGAGCTAAAGCGCCGGCCGTGTTTGCGTGCAATCGTAACTTTCGCGTCTATTTCTCTTCCTTCTATTTATACAGTGTGCCAAATGATGCTGTCCATCCTGGAACCGCCTCGGATTATATGATACACAGATGTTATTCCTGATTGGACCCAAGAAAAAACCGAGTGAAGAGATGAAAGTCAGCTCCGGCGTATCCTTTGCAGTCCCTAGCATTGACCGTATCCCCTCATCTTACACGGCTTTTCACGCCCCTTCCATCCATTCTGTCTAGGGTTCCAGCGAGTGTGATAACCAAAATGATGGTATGCGGAACAGCGGCTCTGTCTAGAAGGTGAGCGCACCGGGGCCAGCGGCCTGCGCCTGTTGCAACCGGCCAACGTATGTCTTGCTGACCACGTTCCATGCGTTCATGTACTTCTCCATGCAGGCCGAGATGCACGACGACTCGCCGCTCGAGAAGGACGTTCCCGGTTTGGGAACGCAGCGGTCAAAACAGTGTTCATTGATTTTCTGTTAGGGAGAAACAAGCTGGCGTCAGGACACGGCAATTAAAGAAAGAAAACACAAATTGGAGAAAAGAGTCGAAGGTACCTCAATCAACTGACGAGCGTTTATGACGGCGGACTGCTGGCGCACCTCGTTCATGATGGCCGTCTTGGGATCGGCGGATGCTGAGGCGTCCATGGCTGCCGGGTGATGATGTGGTCGTGAGGAAGAGGGATTGTTTTGTCGCAATTGAGAGGTGGAAACGCGTCCGCCGACTGTCTGGACGGAGGTAGGCGAAACTGTCGCGCGGGGATGCTTCGAGATGCAGAGATGGAGGAGGCGAGAACGAAAAGGGCAGATAAGCTTGACGTCGACTTCGCGATGGTGGTGGTTGGGTAAAGGCGGCACGGCCGGGGTAAACCTGAGCTCTGCGAACGAATTTTTTCTGGGTCATCAAACAGGTACCGGGCCTTCCGCATTGGGACGGAGGTTCGCCGGGGACGGTTTAGAGGGGAGGGGGCCATGAAAGACGGCGCACCCCCGCCCCTTCCGCTGGGCCCTGTGTCTTACTCGTTCGTGCGGCGCGTGTGGAAGGTTTAGCTTGGGGCGCGCTGCTTCAGACTTAGCATAGGTGGTCAAACGACGAAATTCCCCAGGAGCTTTCTTCCCTCCTAGAAGTCGCACAACGCAAAAGGCTTGACTCCTCTCCGCCTTGGATCGCAGCAGTGGTTGATTTTTTTTTTTCTTTTCGCTCTCCCTTTCAGTTCCACGTTGCCTGCGGGCTCTCTTTCTTTTGTTCCCTTGTACTTAATACATATATCCTTTACCTCCCTCCTTCTCGCCTCTCTCCTTGTCTCCCCAGGTCGCTCTTTGCATCCGTGCTTCACTGGCTGGACCGCATCTCCAAAGTCAGGGAACGCACGATAACAATGATGACGTGGTTCGCTGGAGCAGCCCGGTTAGCATGGCTTTGCGCCTTGCTGTGCTCCTCGCTTGTCGCCGGTCAGGATGATGTGAAGAGCATACCGGTATGCATGAACTGATGGAGCCTGTCAATAGGAGCGCTAAGTCAGGTCCAGCTTCGCACGCACAGCCTGCAAGTCGTACGTTAAAAAGCACCTTACCTATCACGGCGTTCTCGTCTGGGCGCTCCATGATTGTTCGAACGCTCGCTGACCTTGTCGATTCTACCCTTTGTAGCCTTTCTTGGACTCGGACATGCAGAACAGATGGTTCGACTACGGCGGCGATACCGTCATACGGACGGACAAGTATATCAGGCTCACGGGTGACATTGGCTCGCGATCAGGCTGGATCTTCAGCCGTGTGCCTCTTACAGCCACAAATTGGGAGGTATGGATCACGCACACGGAACTCTCTTTCTTCTGCTTCTCTCCCGCAGGAACAGAGGGAACCGGGGACGGCAACATGTTAACATGATTGTTCGCTTTAGATTGAAGTCGAATTTAAGATCACCGGCACTGGCAGTCTCTATGGCGACGGCATGGCCATGTGGCTCACCAAGCAGCGGGCTCAAGGTGGCAGGGTGTTTGGCTTCCAAGATAGGTTCGAGGGCCTAGGCATCTTCATCGACACGTACAAGAACAACAGGCCAGGCGTAGTGTTCCCTTATGTGATGGCCATGCTTGGGGACGGCAACACTCCGTACGACAAGGAGAATGACGGCAAAGCCAATGAGCTGGCTGGGTGTTCGGTACGCAACAAAGCCCCGTTCTTACGAGATGGGATGGTTTTGAACGACAAGCTTGTGGCAAGACACTAACGCAACCGATTCGCAGGCACGGGGAATTCGCAACGCCAACCAGCCGACTAAACTTCGCCTCACGTACTTCCAGGACAAGTCACTCAGCCTAGACTTGCAGTACAAGTCCGAGGATAAGTGGGAGAATTGCTTCACACTCGGACCGGACGTCAAGATCCCCAGCGTCGCGTATCTGGGCTTCAGCGCTGAGACGGGAGAGCTAGCCGACAACCACGACCTCATATCTGTCCAGACCAGGAATCTGTACGCGCCCTCATCTGGTCCCAGCACCGGCGCGGAAAAGGGTCGCAGCAAGAAGCCCACGAACAACAAGCTGAGCTCCTCGGACAGCTCTAGTGGTGGGTGGGGTTGGTTCTTCACAAAGTTCATCATCTTCGGTTTCGTGATCACGGGTGCCTACGTCGGTTTCACAGCGTACAGGACGCAAAGGATGAGGTCGAGGTTCTGAACAAAGATTTTGCATTAGGCGAGGAAAAATTTTCGCTCAACACGTGGTGCTTTGGGTTCTTGCACGGCATGAATGCTTCCTTTCCTCTTCCTCCCTTCGACTCGTTCCCATTAGTGTTTGGCGCTGGCGTTGGCGGGCATAGGTACCTGATGCATGCGGAAAAAAAGTCGGAACCCAAAACTTTGCTGCCAGTCCCTCGTCGTCGTGAGAGCGTACAGTGACGTGGGGAATGAGGAGACGTGTGCAAGGGATATGAGCTGGAGGATGAACAGGAACGAGGCTGGATAGTGTCCCATTTTCCTCTCCACAAAGTGCAGAACATCGTCAAGACGAAAATGCTGAAGACAATGTACACTTGAACGTCTGTTTGATTTTTTTTCCCTCTATCTTGATTCCCCTCATACAAACTTTCCACTTCCTATACAGTCACACGATATTGGTACACGACCCCGATGCTAAAAACAAAATGCTTTGAGTGGAGCATTATAATCACCTTCCACTTTTACCTGGTAGGCAGCATGTTCTTGATGCTGCTCCAATATGAGCTGTCGACCTGTTTCTCTACCTCTTCTTTGGACAGCCATTTGAAGTCTGTGATGCCCATCTGGGTTGCTGCCAGGTCAAACTGGCCGGCCATGATGCGCGCCTTCATGAAGAAGAGCTTCTCGCCCATGTTTCCCGCGGCGACAAGAGCGCTGTACTTTGCACGAAGCTCTTGCAGTTCCTTCTTCTGCTTGGCAGACTCCTCCTGCGCTTCCTTGGCGCCCTTCTTCTGATTTGGCTCAGCCGCAAGCGCCTGGTACTCGACGACTCGGTGGCCGACCGGGTGGTTGCCCACGATGAAGGTGTTCATGTTGACTCCGCCGGACTGCGTGAGGATTCGCTCCGCGGCCTGGGGACCTAGTCAGTAAGGGTGCGACAAACCCGCAGCCAACCGGTTGCTCTCTTACCATGGCAAGGCTCTCTCTGCCAACTAGGACATCCTCAGGGAATGTCCACTGACCCTGCTTGTTCCGCACAAGCAGATACAAAGTCCGCTGCAGAAGCCTGTTCAGGCTTCGCTGATCACCCTTCTCATCGGCCTCAGTCCACCGCGGCATCAGAGTCAGCACCGTGTCCTGCTGCTGGGACACGCCGGCCTCCCCATCGACGGTCTCGTCGTCCTTGGGCAGAGGTATCGAGTCTTTGATCAGCTCCTTGGCCTGATGCTCTGGCTCGCAAATTGGGTCGCCCATGAGCAGCTCGTCGTTCCAGCCGGCCGTCTTGTCGTACGGATTGTACGCACCAATGTCTCTGGCGGCGACACCGCCGCGTGCTCGTCGCTTGCGCTTGAAGTCCAGCATCGCGGGAGAGTTGGGCCTGAAGTAAAAGTATTGCATTGCGGGCAGGGAGAGGCGCTCATTGAGCCGTCGCTGGTACAGGAAGAAGGCCTTCTCGAAGGGGGTCAGATCGCGCGTGATCTGCGGCGGCCGGGACAGCACCACACCGGCGCGGATCTGGTACGATTGTCTGGGCGGCGCTGCCTTTGGGGTGGTAGCATCCTCAGACGGAGCTACCGCAGCTGCTGTCGATGCACGTCTGGCCTGGAGAACATGGTTGCGACACGAGGAGCAGACTGGCCCGTTGCGTGGTATCCCTGTGTGCACGTGTGAATTAGCCAATTGATCTCATTGAGAGTCTGGACACACTCGTACCATTGCCACCAATTAGGGACTTGATACCATGGCGTGAGCCCTTCATGGCATGCGGAGGAGATGATCAGGAAACCGTTTCTCTCATGAGCAAAGAAAGAGTGGAATCGAGAAATGTTTCAATGTGGTTAGCGCATTCGTTCCCCGACCGCACGCCTGTCGTGCTGTTGCTGACTAAGCAAGCATCCCCGTGCGTCCAGTACATATTTCCCCTCGCGTGCGCTGCCTCCTCGTCTTCTTTCCCTTTTTTTTCTTTCAAGTTGATACGGCAACAAACCTTATCGTCAGCTGTCTTGTGTTCCCTACAACTTCTGACCATTCCCCGTTGTCAAGAAGGACCTCCGTGGTCTTTTTCGCTAATGATACCTTCAACAATCTCCAAGGTGTATCATTAGATAGTACCTACGGACATTCTCTGTGCCAAATGCACCCGGGCCTTTTCTGATTGGCATTTTTACTGTAGGCTCATTTTGTCTGCGCCAGTCTCGAATTTCCTCCCTCTTGTTGCTTCAAAAATTTGATTTTCCAATGGGTGTATGTGTGTGTGTGTGTGTGAATTCTTGCTCGCCTTGCATATTTGTGAAGTGCTTATGCAAGCCTCGTATGCCTGTCGACGCCAATATTGAGTGGCCAAACCTTTGCTCGAATGAGGTGTGCGGCGTCTGGACGGAAAAGATATACTTGGTAGACTAGAATCTTCTTCGTACATATCAAATCTCATTACAGTCAGCAGTACAATCTGACTTTGTGGAACTCCTTTCGTTATCTTTGTTCGCCGCAGCTTACCCCCAGCTTTTCAACTGGTAATGCGGAGTTACAGCACGTCGGTCAGCGTATGCCTAGCCCAGCTGAACCTGTGACGGAACCCAGACGAGATCCCGGGCCGACAAATTTTTTGAAAGCTTGCTCTGCAGCGCTTTTGCCATGGCTGAAGGAGCAGTAGCAACGGCAAGCTCACCTGCCATCGATTTGGGTGAGGATTTAAACTGTGCAGTATGTCGTGCAGCGCATCATTGTCATTCTCTCTCCAGAGTCCCCCACCTACCCGATCTTTACTCTCGCAGAACATGTAATTAACAAATATACAGATATGTATGCAGATATTGTACCAACCTCTGACGCTACTCGATTGCATGCACACTTTTTGCGGTGCGTGCCTAAAGGACTGGTTCGCTCATCAAGCTGCAAGCGCGCGCAGCATACATCCCTATACCTGCCCATCATGCCGCGACTCAGTGCGAACAACGAAGCGCTATCCGTTGATAATGAACTGGCTGGAAAAACACTTGAGCAAGAACCCAGATAAGGCGCGCTCAGAAGAGGACAAGCGCGAACATGAAGAGAAGTACAAGCCTGGGGACAACGTTCTGCCAAAGCTCCGGCTGCGACATCCACCCCCGGATGAGGAGGATAATAGGCTCATGGAAGAGGTCATGCAGATGAGCTTACGGGAGGCTGGAATCACAGAAAGCTCAACGCAGGCAAACACTTTACAGCCCACGGATAGCAGAAGGCCAGGGCTGGGGCACGTCGGAGGGGGAAGCAGAAGTCGCAATGGGTCTCGCAGTCCAGGACGTCGCTCGACAGAGCGCTCGCGGGAGGCAGAAAGGAATGAAGCCGACCTGCCTTCACCGACGCAGCGAGAAACTAGTACAAGACAGGTTGAGCACCAGTCCAGCTTGATATCGCTCCTCAGCGTCTCTGAAATGAGCCCAGAAGAGATGCAGCAGGAAATCACAAGGATGATTGCAGATGAGGGCCTGTTGGACGACGTCGATCTGAGCAATCTCGATGCGACTAGAGAAGAGGAGCTAAGTGAAAGAATCGCTGCAGCTTACAGGAGGCGGAAGGAAGATGCGAGACGACGTCGTCGGGAGGCAGATGCCGCCCGTGACCGTAGCAGGCATCAGGATCGAAACACTCAACGAGCGCCCAGTTCGAGAACGTCGAGCCGCCCAGGAACTGAGGAAAACGGTACACGGGCAACGGACAGGCGAAGAACCGGCGATGCTCGACCACCTCCAATATCGAATCCGCAACTTATTGATTCGGCCAACCAAGGACAGGCACGTCATCGGCGGTCTGGAAGCTCAGGAAATAGTCGAGCGACGGCCAGGATGGACAGCGGTGTGGCGTCGTTGCCATCACCTACGCTAGCGCCTATATTACCCGTTGTGTCTACTTCAGAGGAGAGCAGGCGACGACAGTCCAACGAACGAAGTGCGACTGATCCGAACAGAGCACCTACGGGCAGTCACGTATCGCAACAAGCAAGTCCTGGTTCTGCACCAGCCACGCCGCGAAACGCAGAGATGTCTCATGCTTCTTTTAGGACTCATGTGCGTCAGAGATCCGACAGCAATCCTCAGCATTCACCGAGGTTGGGCAGCTCTAACACATTTCCACGAACAAGCCATAACCACAGCACATCTTCACTTCCCATTGGGCTTAATCATTCAGCAACAGATCCGTTTGGTATTTCCTCGTCAGGATCTGGCACATTGAATCTCCCTTCGTCTGCTGGGAGACCATCTTCATCCTCATCTACATCTGCCCACAGTAGGCCAGTCTTGCACACCGAGCCATCAATCTCTTGCAGCAAGTGCGCAAAGGAACATATTGAATTTGAGGTCCACTACAATTGTCCCAAATGCTCCACGGAAAGTCAGCCCTACAATATTTGCAAATCGTGCTTCCGTCATGGAATGGATAACTGCCAAGGGTGGTTAGGCTTTGGATCGGCCGCGATGCGCGTCTACGAGTCGCGAATGCACTCGAAAACTCAACCGCCAAGTTCTTTAGAGAAGCCACACGTCTTTACGGCACAACGCTACGTTAGACCAAAACATCCACTTGTCCCTTCTCCGACATCGGACCGCCCTCATCGACAGCTCACGTACGAAGATCCAGCAAAGCGACTAGAGAAAGGCGTGTTTTGCGACCAATGCTCGGCCTTCGCCAACAACTGTTATTGGAAGTGCGATGCTTGTAATGACGGCGAATGGGGATTCTGCAACGACTGTGTGAATCAGGGAAAGCATTGCACGCATCCACTTCTGCCTCTGAAGGCCCGAGAGAGCGAGTATACGAGTATTAGCCAAGTGGATGGCCATTTAAGTGCTCCGACACGGCCAGACGCCGAACAACACCCGTCACCGCCGCTTACGCCAAAGTCGGCCTCCATAATCGATGGTCCTGTTGTCATACCTGTTGCAAACATACCATTCCAGCCACTCACCTTCCATACTCTATGTGATCTGTGCACAAATCCCATACCGCCGTCAGTAACACGCTTCCATTGTCCACAGTGCAACGGGGGCGATTACGACATATGCATGAGTTGCTATCACGGACTGGTGGCCACGGGAAAGATCAGCAGTGTCAACGGCCCGCAAGGCTGGCGCAGATGCCCTCAGAACCACCGCATGGTTGTCATCGGCTTTCAGGATGCCGGCGGAGGCCAACGTCGCGTCGTGGCCCGCGACTTGGTCGGCGGGTGGACTTTCTTCGAAGAACCTCAAGGCTCTAACAATGCCGTGAACACCACCTCCGTGGGGACTCGAAAATGGCGATGGACTGGCGACAACGGGCAGGAACAAGAAGCGGATCCTGAGTACCGGACGCGTTTAGCAGGCCATGTCCGCATCCCACCCGATGGAGGAATCGGTCTTGTCTTCTACGCACGCTGGAATTACTTCCCGGAAAACGCGACGGATAAGGACCTTTGCTTTCCCAAGGGAGCGGAGATCAGAGAGGCAGAAGACATCAACGGCGATTGGCTATGGGGGGTATACGCCGGAAAGACGGGATTGTTTTTCGCACCGTACGTCAACTTCCTTCGCAAAGTTACAGTATGAGGTCAAAATTTAGAACACAGATTCTAATAAAGTATTGGATGTATATGTTATGATGTGTGATGAGCATTCTTACTATGGTCAATGGCGGTTCATTGGACGCTGTGTCTTCGTAACAAGCATACAAAATGACATGATTGCTTTTCCTTTCTCTCATTTCTAGATATTGGTTTGATCAAAATCGTTCTTTCGAGCATCGGATCATTTCTCCGCAAGAATTTACGCGACAGTATTTGGCAAGTTGTTCATCTCCACATCGTAGGTTAGCTTTGGGCCAACTAGATCCACGAGATTTTTTTCTTTTATTGCCACGAGACTTGGGGGTCTAGAGTACCAAAAAGAGCCAACAATCCATGTTACATTCACGTAATTTGTCCGTTGCAAGGCTGAAAAGTTTTTTTTTTTGTCCTTTTTGGCCTGCGCGACACTAGCAACGCCGAGTGCTTGGATGACGGGTCACACTCTCGGAACGCCCAGATTGATAAGATCAATCTAATCTTGGGTTGCATTTTCGGCCACTCCGTGTATGGCTGCATCAGCGTCCGCATCAGGGCGTCCAGCCCAAGAATGTGCCATGAGGTAGCAGTGATCCGGAGCGTGATGTTTAGTCTGCTTGTCTCCCTTGGCGCCAAGTGGAAAATGTGAGAGGAATCTCGAGCGGCCTTACTCTACTTGTTTTAGTTTCAGAGGCCCTTGATCTGATAGAAGTCCATCTGTGCCATGATCAGCGGAGCTCTTGCCGAGCATCCATTCGAGTTCAACGATGCAGAGAATGGTCGCCGCCGTTTTCTCGTGTTTTTAAACCCTCGCTTTGGTCCTACTTCATTTCCAAAACTCTTTGCGTTGTTCTATTTTTCTATGCTCGTCGTTTCTCCCTTTGCGGACACAATAGCTGTGAGCAGAGGCTGACACCAAGCGCCGAACAAGATGTCGAAGTTGAACGACGACCACAAGGTCGAGGTCAATCATGAAAGGGCTGAAGAACCTAAATCTTCACATGGTCATGAAAACATCAATGATGATTGCGATACTGAGAGTCAAGTAAGTGAGACTCAAGCCGGCGTGAAAAAGTTGGAGGCCATCAGCAAGACATGGACCTCAACAGGATTGATTATCGCCTACGTCACGTAAGTTCACCGCATCATCTAAACAGGAGAAATGCCAGTGTGAAAAAATACTAGCAATCTCTTCCGTAAAGAATCGATAGTAAACTTTGTTTCGATTGCAACATACCAGACGTTTCTAGTAACGATGTCGACAAGGCTGAGCGAGGCTGATGAGATCTGATTAGATTGCTGTTGATTGCCAATGCCACATCTCTCGAGGTGCAGGTTACGAGTGTGATGGGTAGTTACGCGACGAGTTCGTTCGGCGAACATTCTCTTATTGCGACTATTTACGTGGTTCAAAGTGTTGTCAACTGTACGTTTTCGTCGGTTGAATCGAGCTTTAGAAGCGCTAATCATTTTTAAAGCCGTAATCAAGCCTCCCATGGGTAAAATTGCCGATGTCTTTGGTCGTCTGGAATCGTTCTGCACATCAATTCTCCTGTACACAATCGGCTACATAATGCAAGCCTCCAGTCAAAATGTGCAAACCTTTGCGGGAGCTCAGATCTTCTACTCAGCCGGAAATCAAGGACTACAGATACTTCAGCAAATCTTTGTTGCCGACACAACGGATCTGCTCAATCGTGCGCTCTTCTCGACCTTGTTTGACGTTCCATTCCTCTGGACTGTGTGGGCAGGCCCGGAGGCGGCTCAACGCATTCTAGAGACTACCACCTGGCGCTGGGGCTATGGGATGTGGGCAATCATTCTGCCGGTCGTGTTCACTCCACTTGCAGTGATCCTCTTCCTAAACCAAAGGCGGGCGAAGAGGCAAGGACTGGCAGTACCAAGCCCCTTGCATGGAAAATCTGCCTTAGAAATAATAAAGAACTTCTGGTACGACATGGACCTATTCGGCCTCCTCCTTTTCGCAACTGCCATCTCGCTGATTCTCCTTC
Source organism: Verruconis gallopava (assembly GCF_000836295.1). Lineage (NCBI taxonomy): Eukaryota > Fungi > Ascomycota > Dothideomycetes > Venturiales > Sympoventuriaceae > Verruconis > Verruconis gallopava. The sequence goes on from NW_015622159.1 coordinate 385,003, forward strand.
CATTGACTCTTGCTCCTCGGGCAAGTCGGGGATGGGAAACGCCTAGTATGATTGCAATGCTCGTCATCGGCGGCGTGTTCCTCTTGCTGTTTCCATTCTGGGAAAATTCCAAGAGGCTCACGCCCAGACCATTCTTCCCGCCAGCTTTATTTAAGAGCAAGACGGTCATCGCAGGCAATCTGATTGCCTTTTTCTATTTTAGTAAGCAGATATCCGGATTCTCGAACCCAAGCTGTACGCTAAGATGTTCCACAGTGGCCTTCTACTTGTCAGTCTTCCCATACTTTTACTCGTACCTTGTCATAGTGCAGCACAAATCAACTGCAGCGGCCGGACACATTACACAGGTCTTTTCGTTCACGTCCACGGTGTCGTCAATAGCGGTGTCTTTCATGATCAAGTATACCGCTCATTACAAGTACTTTATTACCGCTGGAGCTTGTATATACCTGATGGGCATGGGCATCATGTTTCACTACCGCAACGAAGGTGCATCTACCGGGACTCTCATTGGCACGCAGCTGGTCATTGGAATCGGCGGCGGCATGCTCAACGTACCAACTCAGCTCGGCGTCCAGGCCTCCGCATCTCATCAGCAAGTGGCCTTGGCAACGGCAGTCTGGCTCACCATTCTTGAGGTTGGCGGTGCAGTAGGCAACGCCGTGTCAGGCGCGATCTGGAGTAGCAACGTCTTACCAAAACTCCGCCAATACTTACCAGAAGCTTCAGTTGGAAGTGCTGAGCTCATTTACGGAAGCATCAACTACTCGGGTAACTACACGCTGTACCCGGTCGGATCACCAGAACGCGTAGCAATCAACCGATCATATCAGGAAACTATGAAGCTGTTGCTCACAGCGGCTGTGATTGTGGCCGCGCCTATAATTCCACTTAGTCTGCTCATGAAGAACTACAAGCTCGACCAGATGGATCAGAAGGTCGAAGGAAAGGTCATTGGTGATACCAAGAAAGGTGACGAGAGGCGCCGAAGTATTTGGGGCCGCTAGGGTAAGCGTACGTCTAGCTATTTGCCGTACAAAACGGCTGTAGCTGAAGACGTTTGTATGTGGATGATCAGGCGCTGTAGCTGTAGATAGAATTGTGTGGAGAAGCAACTACATATGTGAAAGTGGCAGAGCCCACGGTGATCTGCGTGCAACAATGGCGAGAAGTTAGCATAGCGACGCCCCATGTGCGTTCTCACGTTTCCTCGTGGCTGCTCCGCGTTTCAGGCCAAAACATATGCTCGATGCGACCAGCTAGTGCTCGGATCGTATCGAAACCGAAGTCTGACACGCCATCGAGATGGAGAACGATTGGAACCATGTTTGCAAACCAAAAGGAGCTTGACCGAAGGCCGGGTTGGGGTAGATGTCGCGGACGTGGAAGAACACGACAGAAGGCGCGAGAGTGAAAGTGAGCGAGGTTGCGGGTTGGGCCAAGACATGGCAGCAGAACGTCTGAGTCGCTGGCTGCGTTGGATTCTGGCCATGGTCAGGGTTGTAGACGGGGGGATGGTGGAACGCTGGTTCCTGCATAGGCACGATGCATGACTTTTGCAACGCATAGTCGAGGTACCGCGAGCTGTTTCGAAAGATGCGCCCTCAGAACGGGAAAGAAGGTGGCGCTGCATTCCATCGCGCTGGCATCTGACGAGGATCAGAAACGCGAGGACATCGGATCGATGCGGTACAGAGTAGCGCACGGGGGACGCTTGAGGCACAGGCAAGGACAAAGTTCTCCGACTCCGTAGTAGCTCAGCGGAAGCAGTGGGAGGCCGCGGCGGCCGTGGAGGTATCGGCGTCGGCATCACCGTCATCATCGTCATCATCATCATCATCGGCAGCGGCAGCAGCAGCAGCAGCAGCAGCAGCAGCTCTGTAGCGTGTGGTCGCAGGCGTGGCCCACGGGGTGAGCAGCCGCCTGGCCCGGTCTGTCCTCACTCGCACAGCCAACTTCGTTTCTTTTCTGGCCGTACGGTCCAGCGCGTTTCTTTTCCTTCTCGCACGTTCGATCCGGCTGGTTGTCCTGGCTGCTCGCAGCGACGTCCAGGCGCGGCCCTGCACGGGGATCATCAGTTCCATCCAGAGAGCTCCGCGCAAGCCAGCGCTGCTGGTGTTGCCCACCCACCGGCGCCAACAGCCCCTACGCCAATCCTGAACCAGCGGGCCCCCTCCGCCCCCCCCAAAACTTAGCGCTGTCCGCCCAAGCTGCAAAAGCCAAAAAGACACCAGCACAGCGCAACAAAAAGAACTCGCCAATCTCCGCTATTTTATCTCCAACCCGTCCTGTGGACGCATTCCTCTCCCGTCGACGTGCAACCCCCCGAACAACACGAGAGCAATCAGATCGTGTCCTTGCCTCCACCTCTCTTTCTTTTCTTTTCTTTTCTTTTGCTGCTGGACTCCTCGGGTCTCCATCCTCGAACTTATTCTTTTCTCGCCTCCCCCTGCGCCCGCTCACGTCTCCGCTTTGCTGGCTGCCCTCTACAAAGGCCCCTCCGTCGACCTGCCCATCTCCGCCACTGATCCTGTTGCTGGTGCTGCTTCATCGACGCGACTATTGTTCGTCGTGTCGTAGGCTCCTGCGACTTCTCTCGCCACCGGCCAAGGGACGACCGCCTGACCTGAAAACTTCGTTTGCGGATAATTCTTTCGCCTTCCCATACTTGCTCTCCGTCCACTCCACCTCCTCACCTTCACCCACAGCCTCCCTTCGCCACAGCGTTTCACCTCTTCTCCTTCCTCGCTTATCCTGTCGCGCATACGGCGAGCCTAGGCACTGTGCGCTTCCACTACACAAGTACGTGCTTGTAATCCCTTGTTCACGATATTGTCTCTTTCGAGATTGCCGAGCTCGATTCCGAGCTTCGTTCCACAGCGATCATCACGCACCGGCCCGGCGTCAAATTGCACGTTGAGGTCTGAGCAGGATAAAGAAGAAGTCGCCAAAGGCCCTGCTAGATCATGGAACCGCTGAGCCTAGAGAGATTAGCATAGATTCCTCAGATACGTGACGAACGCAGCGATTCGGTTTAGCAGCGCCTTTGAAGATCTTCATCCGCATTGTCGCTCACTGCGAACCAAAAGATGTATGCGCACAAACTCACGATTAGGTCTAGAACAACTAAAATACCACCCTTCGAGTCCTGGTGGATCTCCAACGCGTCGCAAAGTATATTCCTAAACCGGCGAACGGTCCGTCTCCACAAAGGTGACTCCTTCACGACCAGCAGTCGCGTTGACGAAAACAAAAATCCTAGCCAATTCATAAGCACCTCTGCAGGTGACTGAATAGCAGAAGCTCAAATTATCGTAGCAGGACACAAAGATGAGTCCGACAATCAAGTGCGCAGCTAATGAACCCCCTTACACATGTGCGGCGTACTGAGCTGCTCGCAGGTGCGTCGTCGTCGGTGATGGTGCTGTTGGTAAGACATGTCTGCTTATCAGCTATACCACCAACAAATTCCCCTCCGAATACGTTCCTACAGTTTTTGACAACTACGCGGTCACCGTAATGTGAGTTGGATGCTACTAGGTGAACATTTAGCACCGCTAAATGTAGCAGGATTGGCGACGAGCCATACACCCTGGGTCTTTTCGACACCGCCGGACAAGAAGATTATGACCGTCTGCGGCCGCTGTCATATCCTCAGACCGACGTCTTCCTCGTCTGCTTTTCTGTTACGTCGCCGGCCTCGTTCGAAAACGTCCGGGAAAAATGGTTTCCAGAAGTCCACCACCATTGTCCTGGTGTTCCATGCCTGATTGTCGGAACGCAAGTTGATCTTAGAAATGACGAAGCGGTGAGAGAGAAGCTTGCGAAACAAAAGATGCAGCCTGTCACAAAGGAAATGGGTGAAAGGATGTGCAAGGAACTAAAGGCCGTTACATATGTTGAGTGCAGCGCCCTAACGCAGTACAAGCTCAAAGATGTGTTCGATGAGGTATGTCATCAACAGCTGTCTTTTTACCTCTCAATCAGCATGCGGGGGCACTACAGCAGACCCGTCCCGTAACGTAATGCAGAGCTGACCTCTTCTGCAGGCGATTGTCGCTGCATTGGAACCTCCTCCCAAGGAAGGCAAACGGAAACGAAAGGGTGGCTGTGTTGTCCTATAAGTCTGACATTGGACTCTCGTATTTCTTCGCCTTCGTTTCCCGTCGTATCATTCTTTTGAATCTTTCTCATTTGCCAACAAGCACTTAAAAAACAACTACAACAGCGCTTCATATCGGTACATCGATCCCGTTGCAGCGTGGAGTTCCGACGGCGTTTCGCGCCATTTTTCAGATGATGTCTTTCGGGCGATTTGGCGAGTCATTCGGGATACCTCGATTCTTATTGCTATATTCTGCCAGGCACGCGAGCGCTCTTTGAGGGTTTGATAGGCCAGATTCTCCTTTTTTTTGGTCTAGCTTCGATAAGGATAGAATTCAATCTTGAGTTTTCTTTTCAAACTTTTCTCATTAACTAACCATGAAGCATTTTGATACTGCCATGTAACTGAGCTCTGTTAGCTTGTACTGTAGGTTTACGATAGGGACGAACTACACGACATGCGGATGTCAACGGAATGAGCTATAGATCTCAGTGAACTCAACTAAGCGAGTACGCGACTTCCGTGAAAGATAAGGGTTCTGGTTCGTGTGGCCGCCTTACAACGATGATGTGACTGGTTGCCACGCGATTGTATAAACTTTGCGGACACGCGTGCGATGTTTGCCCACCGCGACAACCAGGTTGCTATGGAGTTTGATATCACGCTAACGTTGCTCAAGTCACTCCGAAGTTTTGAGAATCATCAACAACGGTTAATCTCGAATGACTTCTAAACTTCTCCATACTCCTGCGAATTACAGTTCGTATGCAGTTGTAGCGTGGACAACTTAGTCATCCTCTTTCCACAAGTACTTCGATTGCGCTTGTGTTGGCTCGACTTGTCTTGAGTTGGCTGTGAGCATCTTGGCTCAAAATGCTTCGTTCAAAGTCACCATTCAAAAAACGCTCTCCGAAAGTCGACAGCTCCGATTCAATTCCCGCTCCACTGTTCTCTGTCCATCATTTCTCTAGCGTGCAAGAGTTTCAAGAGTTACAGAGGCAGCAACAGTTACTCAATGGCAATGCGTGGGCCCAGCAAATGGGCCGTTCACGCGCGAACTCCGTACGCCTTCCTCACCCAAATAAGAATGTCTACTGCTAATACAAAGCTGAAGGTCAGCGTCAATGAGCCGAACACGCCACAGACCGCCATGACGAGTGTTATCCAGTCGCTCGAGTCTACTGATCACTTGTCGTCAACGGCTATGGACGCAACAACAGCAAGTATGAAAAGAAGAGTTCAAGTTCCATTGAAGCTCGTCCCAGACAATGCAATGGGTGCCGTCCCAACACAGCGCGATGACCTCGAAAACAAAAAGCATGCCCTAATGCAGATGCAGATGAACATGGCCACACTCGGGAACATAAGTGAAGACAACGCTAGATTGAGCACAGATTTTAGCGCTGCCGACGTCTCTAAGGCCGACGAGCAGCATGCCTCTCGCCCGAAAAGCCCAGGTAAGAAGCTTTTCCAGAAGTTCTTCCGACACTACACTTCGTCTGAGACACCACCTAAAACATCCCTGGAGTGGGAGGAGACTCCTGAAAAGGCTGTGAAAATCTTGGGTAAAGAGAGTTTGAAACGAAGGAAAGAATACAAGACCGCCACGAAGCAATCAGGCACCACGGAAGGGCTTCTGGATAGTCTGGATTTCAAGTGCATAGGCGCCAGTGTCCACAACCGCTCGGCAACGACGTTGTCGGCCAATGCCTCCACACCCTCCACAGCTGAGTTTACCACACCTACAGATTGTGGGATTCCGAGCGTGGGAGAGACTGGTCGCCAGCCGATGCGAGTTTCCGCGAGCACAGCGCAGCCTACCGTGAACGACGCGGCGACGCTGGACACCATTTCGCCGTCGATAGAAGGCAAGTTGGATGGCTCAGGACAAGGCCTCTGTCTCCGCAGCCCAGAGAAGCACCTACAATACCTCAATAACATCATTCCACCGACTCCACCAAGCAAAGAAAGTACGGCTTTTCCAGCCATCATAACAAGATCTCCCCTGGATGTCAAGAAAACGAAAAATGACAGCCCTTCTGACACACCCAGCTCCATGTACTGTATGTTCAACGCTAAGCGCGAGGAACAGTCAACGCTCCCTGAACACCTGGGGCGGTACTGCGGAAAGGAGTACCTCAACCTTGTGCTCAACAAACCCAGTTTCTCCTCGTTGCGTGACTCCCCATCCATTCGGTCAACCTACGGCTTTGTCGTTTCCCCCGCAACAGAATTGGCCAATGGCAGCACCTTCGATTCTCCCATCACACGCTTCATTGAGTCACCCATCATTCCTCGCTCAGCTGGCCTTTCTATGTCACGCAACGTCTCTTTGGAGTCTAAGACGACTGAGACGACACCTCACGGCCGTGCGCTTAGCCGGCGGTGGAGCGATGGTTCCCTCGCAGCATGGAAGGCGCAGTCTGAAAAAGCTGTGCCGTGCCTTCCTCCGGCGTTCTATTCACCCTACGGGTATATTGCACCAGGTTGTTACGCGAACTTCGCGCGTCCCAGCACCAACGTAAGTTCTTAACCTCCTTGAGTTGCTAGCATAAGATCAAAATTATCTCCGCCCACGTCGCAATTTGTTCCTCGTCACTGCTTGTTCACTTTCGATGTAATGACCCGGTTTTTTCAACCCCCTTCTCCACCCTCACCGCGTCAGATCTAAGCTTCTACGCCAGACCAACGCATCTACCCGACACCGTTAAGTATCAGAATACTCCAATTTCAAAAGCCTTTACATTGTAATGACACAAATCTTCTTGCATAAATTTGTGGTTATGATGTTAATAATGTCTAGGAAGACGTCTCACTCTACTGTCTTCCACAAGCTTCCGTTGGTGAACTAGAGAGCTCTCCTCCCCAGGATTGGTAAGTTATGGGTTGAGATGTATATCAAAAATAAAGTATTCTAACAGCCGTCAATAGCACCGCTGTCAAACCTATGCCTATTTCACCTAAGCCATCATTTGAGTTGGTTCAAAAGAGCAGCGACGCCAGTAAACCTCACCAGGACGCCACACCGTCTGCAAAACCTCGAAAGTTCGTTGTCAGGAAGCGTTGCTCATCCGATATCGCCGATCACGCTCGCAAAGACGTCGTTGACGGGCTTGGACTTTCGCCGCTTATCACACAGACCATGCATCACATCTCTGGGCAGACTGGGTCTGAGAATTCCCCGTCCCCAGGTGGTCCGCCGAGCGCTATGCCACCTCCACTCAATGTTTTTCGCAATCCGTCAATGGGGCCACTGCCGGCGAAGGATGAACTCGACGCATTCTTGGCGCTTCATCTCCACGTTGACGGTATTGCGAGTACGATCCATAATCTGATCGATCGCAAGGTCGACGAGAACATTCAGGTTACGACGTCCAAGCATGACGAGACACTGAAGATCCTATCGACCTCGTTTGATGATATCTTGGCAAAGATTGGTGGACTTGACGAGCAGCTGCTGAAGACACATGACAATCTCAATGCCTTCAAGTCGGATATGAATGAAAAGGTTATGGCCATCATCAATGTTTTGCAAGACAAAGTGCTTGATTCAATGGACAAGATGATCGAAAGCAACACGCTACTGGATCAATCTGTTGCTCAGCTTATTGCGCGCGTTGTTGACTTGGAGAAAAACCAGAAGGATGTCCTTGATATCCTGTCAACCCAGGGTTTGCAGGAGGAGAAGAATATCGCGCATCCGCCCGTCAGAAACAACCGCAGTCCCTCGCCTTCTTCTGCAAACCCGTCACCGCACCGTACATTTGCAGCACATAACTTCGCCGTCAGTTACCCAACAGCATTTAGTGCAACCCATGTGACTTCTGCTGGAGGCACACTGTATCCTTATGGGCCGTATGCAGATCCTTTCACAGCTCATCCAAACTCATACGTGCCTGCACAAGCCTGGAACGGTCATGTGATTGAGGCAAGCTTCGCAAAACTGCCCAAGGAACAGCGAGCTCAGCATTTACAAGCTCGATACGGCGGGGGTGCCCAACTGCATCGACATCCTGCATATCGCAAGCACGAACGAAGTAGCGGTGCCGAGACCAATTTAAGTAGAGACGGGGCGAACGGTGCGTGAAGATGCATGGCATGATGATCTTGCTAACGCTTCATAAAAATGAAGAGGACGAGAACATGGACTGGTATTGGGATCCGCTGAGAAGCGCGAGGATATGACAGTGCTCAGGATTGGGACGCGATTTGTATATGAGAGCTATCGCTTGCCTTGAAAGTGCTCGCATAGGATCGCAAAGTTATCAATAGGACATACAGTGGGAAAGTGCGGTCTCGCACTCGTACTCATATTGTGTGACCGGTCTCGGATCCGTGGCGTTCTCAATTGCTACCGTGGGATATAAATAACAATGCAAAATCCAATACTCTGTATGAGGGCCAGAATGTAATTAAAAGACTTGGACTTCTTGAAGATTACACTAGAATCGACTTTCAATGTCTCTCGTACATATGATGCCTAGTGAGCAGGGTGGTGGTCTGCCCGGAACCACGCAGTTCTTGTTGCTTATGACCCTGGGAGTTTTCTGCAGCAATTTGATTTTGCGGGAGGAGTTCGCGTACGTCCAAGATCTTCACTGGACCACAGTAGACAGCGCTTCAAGAAAATAGCATAAGCGGAGATTTTGGAGGCCAACATAGGAGACATTTCCGTGAGAAACGACAGGCCGTCAAAGACCCGCCGTGAAGTCAGCACCACGGTCGGGGGGTAGCATGAAAGCGGACAGGTTTGTATTATTGAAATGCTACACATCGGTAACGTCACGAACATCTCGTACGACCTCGGTTGGATGCTCAAAGCCGCCATAGCAAACTTCTTCGTGACGACTACTAAACATGTGCGTGCTCTTGAGCTTTGAGATTTCAGAATGTATTTCGGTACGGGTACGGATCGTATGATCAGCGCATGGCACGCGAATCGATAGTGGTGGGGCTGCGGTCAGACGAATCATTGCAAACCTTCTCCTCGTCATACCTTCGCTTGGCGCAACCAATGTCAGTGAGGAGCAAGCTTTGTGTAGCCATCAGACCACGGTTGTCAAATAAAAAACTATTGCACATCCAACGGTCGGCTGGTGTGAGGGGTTTTATGTCGGACAAGCCGTTCAGCTACACATGAACCGTAGGGCTCTGGCCTTACGAATTTCAAGGGCAGCAGGTCGGCGTGTCAGATTGAACTTGCAACGACTTCGTCATCCAGAATCTACGAAGGCCGAGTCCAGAGCATTGTACGAAGTCCTTTGGTTAGCGATTGGGGGTGAGTTGCAAGGCATTGGAATTGGGGGGAGGGTTTGTGGCAATGACTCGCAGCCAGATTCACCAGCGTGAAGGGCAGAAGACAGACCTGGCGATCACCCGAGCATCCTCCCCCAGCACAAAAGCGTTGGTCACGGCCGAATCGGGGCGATCGGCTGCTGGTCTTGGACGGCTTGACTGCACAGGCGAGTCGAACACTTCCCAAGCATATCTGCAGTCGAAGGTGATGCCATGGCTGCGAGAGATCCTAGCCTTTCTTGTACAACTGGTCCGCCGGCACAACACCTGTCGCATTCACGGTCACTCCGTGCAGTAGTGTCGAGGCTGCTCATGCGTCCCGAGCACTAACCGTCCGGTGATGAAAGGTTATCTTCCGATGAGGCCGGTTCCCGCGAACCGGTTTTTGCTCGAAGCTAGCGAATAGCAAAATTTAAGCAACACTATTTGAGGGCCGCGTAAGTGCGGCACGCTTATAGGCCGGTATGTCCAGCAGCAAGGCGGATGGCAAGACTTTCTTTCTTTTTTTTTTTTTTATTTTATTTTTTTCTTGCCGGACGGCGAGCGGCACGGGAGAAACAGCGAGCAGCTGTGATGCCAAGATCGCACGCTCTCGTCCACTCGCAGCCGCTGTGGCACCAGCCGGTATTGCTTTTTGATCCCTTTTGCGGTCCCCAGAGATGGCACGGCAACCAAAACCCTCCCAGCATTGGAGGGCCCAGGAGTAAGGCTTGGCGTGGAGAAGGCATCTTGTCGTTCTCTCGCTGCTCCTGGTTTGGATCAATCGTTCCGGCATCTCGATTATCGACGCCAGCGTGCAAGATCCTGCAGACGCTGGAGGCCGGAGCAGGGGCCGTCCAAGCGTGTTCCTGCAGAAACCCACGTATCCGGATCTTCACGGTGGCGTCCCATTCAGCTCGCCCGCGCTTGTTTGCGCCGTCATCCCCAATAATCATCCCTTGACAATCTTGCTGCGTTCCCCTGAGAGAACAAGAGCCTGCTGTCCACACAAGCGCACTCCCAGCTCGAGCAAGCGACCCCACGCTACTAAGTTATACTGCAGCCGAAACAAGAACGCATTGCTTCTTTCGCGATCTGGGGAGATCAAGATCCTAAATTTCCTGTCTCACTTTTCTCTCCGCAGCCACTCGAGCGCTGCTGCATTTATTCCTCCGTCCGTTTCGCCGGTCGCCCTGCCTTGCGTTGCGGCTTCGACGGCCTCGACGCGCTGTCTTTTGCTTGCCCAAAGATCGCCGCACAGGACCGCCAACCGCTGATTCTCCTTGCACACCATCTCCATCCGGCTCGCAGCAGAAAAGCTTGCGGGGCGAGGAAACAGGAACCTTGGATCAGGGTCATGCACTCTTATCACCTGCAGCGTTGACACTTGTGTGCCTGGCGCCTGGCACGATCGTGAAGGTTGCCCATCGCGGATCTGGCTAGGACGCTGCTGGATTTGGGCACGCTAGAGCTGGTCGCCCGAGCCGCCCCCTGGTCCACCGGACTGCATCCATCTGCTAGCATCAAAGAACGGCAACGCATATAGCCAGCCACGACCCGGACCACCCCGTCGTCCGTTCTTTTATCCCGACAGGATTTGTCTCCTCAGTGACCGCACCTCTCACGAACGCTCTCCCCCAAGGAGCGACAGCCTGGCACAATGGGAAGAGCTTCCAAGCTGTTTCCGCTGGCTGGACGCAAGGCTTCAACCGCCTCGCAGTCAAGCGCGACTGATCTGAGGGTAAACCAGCCGCAATTGAGCAAGGCGGAACGACTCCTGGGTACTGCCGGTCTTCAGGAGGCAACACGGGATCACATTCCGCGACGGTCGAGCTACAGGAGTCTCAATCCGTCCCTGTCAGAGCTAGGAGAAGACGTCGACTATGACGACTTTTCAAATCCGGATCATTTTGGCCTTGATCCGTTACCGTTAAGACTGGCCGATCTGCGCAACAATCATTCTCCAGGAGCAGGCTCGCAGCGACTCTCATCGAGCGCATCGTACTCGAGATCTGCGGCTAGCACCAGCAGCCGGCGCGTCAAGGGCTCATGGTCTTCGTCTACTTTGAAGTCCCATTACGACGCAGCCAACGTGCACCCCAGTATCTCGCAGCAGACTTCGAATTCTTCCGTTCGCGACAGAGCATTGAGACGAGACATGTCGCCCGTGTTTGAATCAGCTGTGCACGATCGTAGACGGCCAAGCACAGCAAGCGCTGCCTCAAGCGCGTTTGAGAACAGAGACAGCATGGACCGCGCGACAGCTTTGCCAGACATCACTCGTCTTCATTCCAAATCAAGCTTCATTCACCAATCGGGCCAATCGAAAACTAGGACCATGAATCCACGTCTCTCAACCCACTCTCTGACAGCTTCTCCACGTTTCCCGGGCGCTGCACCTTCATCTAGACCAAACACAAGTAATGGCACTGGGTCCCTCCGAAAAGCGGCTGGAACTGCCGGTAGAACTTTGAAGGTCCGCTTGTCCGTGGACGCTTTCCCAAACTCGATCAAGCGCTTTTCAAGGCGACAGCATACATCAGCACTGAGCGAGCAAAAGCCAAGTGGGATCTCGGGAAGAAATGCCCCAAAGAACTGGTGGGATAATTTCCCAGTCGGAGTCGATACAAGTGACGCGGAGAGTGAACACGACCCTAATTTGGTTACTCCAACTGAGCATTTGTTTCCGCCGGCTGCACGAAACACACCGAGCCCATGCCGATCTGATCTGCATTACAATTCCAGTGATCGCATCAACACTGTCTACTCGCTTCGCAAGATGAATTCCTCTCATGATATCGTTTCCGCACGATCGTCAACTACGCTTAAAAGCCCTCGAGGGAATCTGTCGAGAAGTAGTAGGCCCAACAGCAAGATGATATCAAATAATTTGCATGAGACCAGTGTTCTTTCGACTTCATCGTCCGAAGAAGAAGATTCGGAGCCTGATATAGAGGACGACGATGACTTTGCGCTTACACATGGTATCCGTGACAGCATAGCTGTGTCGGAGATTGATGTGCATCATGTAGGGCGAGCCCAAGCACTACACGTGAAATCGATGAGGCAGACACCAGAAGGTGTGGTTTCTGGGCGTAGACCTTCGATCGCTAGCCTCTCGTCAAACACAACGAACGCCGACTCAAACAGCATCAAGTCTGCAGGCAACAGCCCGTCTTATCTTTCCGTGCCCAACCGCACCCCAAGAAGCAGAAAACGTGGGCACAGTAGACAGCCAAGCTCTATACCGGAAGATAACGATATACCATCTCAAGTTGCCCCTCCAATCTCTCCTCCGGCAAGCATGCGGAGTTTCAGCGCCCCTCAGAGTGATGGGCGCAAGCTCATGGCTGTAACTGAGGAAGAGGAGGCATTGCTGGAATTGATGCGTCGCAAACGCGCAGACAAAGCAGCACAACGTGATAGCGGCTTAACGTCGATTAAGTCTTCTTCGACACGCTCACACCGACCAGTAAGCAACCTAAGCGGCACCTCTTCGATCCTCGATAGCTTCCCACTTTCGCGATCACAGCGTTCGTCTCTTCTCGCGTCGCGTACTACGACTCAGCCTACTCCCGAACAGGCCAGCATAGTCAAAGACGCTGAAAGAGGTCGGAAGCGGCAATCAGTCGCAACAACCGCTACAGACAACACTTACTACTCTATTGACTCGCGTTTAGAGTCTCCTACACGTCTTAAATACGCATTTACCCCTCATCTCTCTCTGGCATCCCTTGATGTCAGCCTATCCGGCCTTCCGTCCCTGTCTCTAGATGGGACAGCAACCCCAAGCCCGGAACCACTGCCAAGTCCAACGACTCCGTTGACTAGGCAGGCTACCGCAGACGTCTTCATTCGTGAGAATGGCAGCAAGAGAAACAGTACCACCAGTTACGTAGACGGCGACCGAACACATCTCAATGAAGAACTTCTCCATGGCAAGCTGCAGGATAAGCTAAAAAGAAAGACGACAGGCACCATTGCTCCTTCCACTTCGCCAGACGCCAAAGACTTGGGGAAAGCAAAGAAAAGCATTGAAAGTCCAGCATCGACTACTACATCTGGTGACGAAGAAGCATCCAGGGTTGGGTCTGAAGACAACTCGTCATCTGGTTCAGTCGAGCGTGCCTCAACTGTATCAAAGAACACGAGCGATTGCAGCTCGACCTGCGCACACTACTCCTGTTCAGCTTATCAACGCAGAAGCCTCGGTCATAGCTCGGCACGATGCAGTGTCAGCGAGGATGTTCTGGCAGCCTGGGGCAGCCTCGGGGGGTGGAGAGATCCAGGCATCATGGGATGAATCTAAAGACAGGCATGAATATTCAACATGCGCAAAGTCATCAAGGGTTCAATTTCCGGTCAAGATGCCCCACGATACACGAGGACGTCAGACTTTGGGCGTTTGATTCCCCTCTTTGGTCTGTTGTTCCCTAATGGAGAGAATTGTCTTGTCGCGGCTAAATGCAAAAACACACTACATTCATATGTACTCCGTTGTTTCAGAAAATGTCACCTGTTCAGCTTATTTTACACGAGCTGCTTCATTTCGGGAGGAAAATGTCAAATTCATGATACCACAATAACATTTTGTTTTGTCAGGCATGTCTCGAGGGCGAGATGACTCGCTCACTCCTTGGCGAGTACAGAGCACTTCGGCTATGTATCACTAGAAACTACAAAGCAGAGAATGACAAGCTCAATACTGTGACTACTTTTCCTTCCAGCTTCACAATCGAGAACCAAAATAAGCGAACTGGCGAACTGAGGGGTGAGCATACTTTCGGGCGGCAACCCATGAGAAGAAATCACACGCACGTAGAACGAACATGCATATTTGGACTTCGAGGAGAGCTGAACTTTGGCAAACAAGTGCCGTGAAACAAATTTGATGGAACGCGAAATCAAGGTATCATTCAGAATACTAGTTACTGGATTTTATGTGCTGCCCTGGTAGATTTAATGGGCAAGTCAAAAAGATTATCCGAAAGCCGACAATGCCTGTTGCGCACGCACATGTTTCAAGACGTCCAGATCGCCAATGCATCGTCCGTAGCTTTCGCCTTCAAAATGCTTATGCAGTCTGCAATTTCATGGTTGTTGTTATTGGTATCTCTTGCTCGGTATTTCCACGGCCCTGCCTTGGTTGCTCTAAGGTGCGTATAGAAAAAAAAGGACTATGGCGCCGCGCCCCCCCTCCCTCCCCCCCCCCCAAGTCATGGATTATCCTTGAGACATGAATCCAAAAAAAAAAAAATTCAAGGAAAACGTGGGAAGAAAAGACAAGTGGGAACCAAACGCCAAAATAAAACTTTTGCAAGTCGCTGTGGGTTCCGTCTATGTCGAATGCCGTGCAAACGGTTTGATCATGGGCGCGGGCCATGTGAAAGGTTATAGTGGTATGCATATGGGTATCGTGACTAGTAGCGCTCGGAATGTGGTGGGCCGGCTTGCATCTCATTGAATCTAAATAGCTTCTTTAAGCTGCTCTGATCTGGGCCAGATGTGCTCAACGGTATAGGGCTTTTCTCGTATATGACCTCGCCCTCGGCGATGCCCTGACTCGTCGCTGCGCCAGCGCCTGACTTCAGACCTCTTCTGCTGTCATGAAGGCTGGAAGGAGCAGTCGTTGGCATCATCTGGGTCATGGCTGGATACGGATTGACAAGCTCGATCGATTTTGAAAACTTGAACGACGTGCTGTATGTAGGGTTGGTGCGGGGTGGCAGCGGTCGTGAGACTGGAGTATAAGGAAACGACATGCCCGCCGTTGTCGATGTCGGCGACTGAGAAAGTGAAGGCGCGTTACTCATACTGGAGTAGTTGGTCGAAGACCGTTTGTACTGAGGCCGAGGTGTTCTAGAGTGAGATTCGGCGGCTTGCTCTGCGAATAGACGAAGTTGGCGCTCGGCTTCCGACTCTCGTCTAGGCTCCATGTGCTTCTCGTCCTCAGAGAAGGAAGTTTCATCCTCGGAGAAGGACGAATACGAGTAGCGATTCAAGGCATATTGATTAACGGTCGGCGAGCGCTGAGGGACGATGTCATGCATCGGGAACTTATCCCATGACGAGGAAGACTGGAGAGGAGTCATAGGGGGCGACTGAGCGGCGTATGTGTCATATGACGGTATATGCGTATGATCCTTTCTTCGGCAACTGTAATCAAGGGTTAAATGTGGAACACAGAAGGCGTTGGACAGCCACTGACCTCTCTGAGCAGTAGAGTATTGAATTGCTAGGTGTGACGATTTGCTTCTCGCAAGTGGCACAATACTGCAGAAAACTGGCGGCCATGATATCCTCATCCACGTCCTGGCTTTCACCTCGAATGTGGACAGTCTTCGACCTAGACACGGCATGCGCCGAATGGCGCTTCAGCAGGCCTGGCTTCTGGGTCTTGCCATTGTGTTTCCGGGTGAATTTTTGGTGCTGGGTCGCCATTTTTGAGGACGACGAATGGTGACTAGGAAGCGATATGGGTGACAAGCCTGGCGCAATAGCTCGCGATAACGATGTCGGGGGCTGATCCGGGTAGCGAATGATGGGGCAGGCCAGGCAAAGTAGCGGTGACGGGGTGAATCGCTGCTCGAAGCGCAAGACGGTTGGGAGCGTGGTGAAAGGGCATGTACGTTTTCAGTCCGAGGTATGCAGGCGCCGGATCTGATTTTGTATGACTTGGGCGTTTGTCTAGCCGAAAGTTTGAGAGCGGCCTTATCTTGCGTGCTTGTGGGGACCAAAGAGGCGATAACTAAATTGCGGTAGCCAAACGATTAGTTCAGGAACCAAGATCCGCAGGCCGCAACCAGAGTCAGATGAGCAGCAATTGCAGCGGCGCGAGCAGCACACGTGGAAAGGAGGAGGATGGGGATGTGCACAGAGAGCAAGCAAGACATGCAGTCGACTTACACGGGCCGGGAATCTTTGCAGCGAGGTGGTGTTGGGACGCCGCCTCTGTGGGGGAGGGGACGTGGCTCTCTGCGCCGGCCAGGCACGGCGATCACTCACTGACCGCGCGCGGCCACGTTAAGTCAACGACTCGGGCCAGGAAAGCCGAGCGCAGGTACTCAGCACGCACAACCAGCCAACCCCCCGCGTCTGGTGTCTCCGTGGGGTCCAGGATCACGCAAAGAGAGGCGTCAAAAAAAGCAAATGCGATGTCAAATCCTGAGCAAGCAAATGCACGGCAGCCGGCTTGTCAACCCCCTCGTGGCGGCAAGGAAAGACGCGTCGTGCTCGGGAAGAGAGGCCACGGAGAGGATGCGTTTGCGGAGCGGTTCTCGAATTGCCTCCGCACGTCCGCGAGGATCGTCTGGCGGGCGAGGAAGATGTGCTAAGTCGGTCGGCAGAGACGTGACGCTGATGGCTGGCGACGCGATGAAATATATCTGAGCCCGGCCAGTCCATCGAGGTACCCACGCGGCTGCATGCCTCTGCGGCGCGAACAGCGTCACAGCCGTCGACAGACATGGGCTCGATGGTGCCATGCGTGCAAAACGTAGTCAGACTCGAGCAAGTTCTTCCTGAATCACACTATTGTCGTAATTGCATCCCCGCCCGCCGACGAATCGCGTTCGAGAGTCGAAGAACGATCCCTTCGCCTTCTCTCTCGCTTCCGGCCCTATCTGCCTGTCCCTAGTGGAACGGAGGCTCCGCTTACCGGGAAAAAAATTCACGGAAACTCGACCTACAGGTATCTCCTTGGCCGCGACCCTTCTGACGAATCGCTGGAGCACGCGATCGACACTGGAGCACGCTCTAAGTAATGTGGGCTCTCTTCAGCTCTCGAGCCAGGTTCTGAGCTATCCCTTTGGCGCTTGTCTGCAGTAGTGTCCGCTTCCATTCTTCTCTGGATCGCATCCCAATGCACGTTGCAGAGCCGTGCGGTAGCATCGCAGTATACACAAATTTTGGCAGGACGAGGGGAGGGGGGCCTTCAACAGTTCGAAAAGAAAAAAATTTTTGCCTTTACTTTCAGACGGCCCCTTACGAACCTGCCGCCCTGCGCTTCGCATTTTTGATCCCAAAATGGTGCGCAGCTGCAAGCGCTGAGACTGATAAGCCTGGCAACTGAATCGCCGCCCGTCACGAGCTTCCCGATGTCGGCTTTGAGGCTGGATCGAACAAGCTCATGTTGGTTGCGATTGGGACAGACGATGCGCTCCATCAGCTTTCGAGCATGGATACAGCACAGGTCAGAGAACCACCGCATCGCCTCGATTGACGTACGCATGTGCCGTACCTCGCTCGCCGGAGCAAGTCAGAGCGTCAACCCTGTCAATCCCAAAATTCTCCGAAATCGATACACTTGCCCAATTGGTCCTGCTGCGCACACTTTGGCGACGTTTTTCCGACCGGGAGAACTGATAACCACATGCTTGTGCCTCTTTGGCTCAGAACCTCTACAAACCGCGGCTAGCCGAAACATTCGAGGACTTCACGAACAGCATGCATGATAACACCGCACTTTCCTGAAGAGCTGTCCTGCTTGTATATACTAGTCTTTACCCACTGGCACATGCCAATCTGATCCCAGCGCCGATTATGCATCTCTCGATCGTGGGCCGGGCTACTCAGGCCAGCCCCTTTTGAAGTCCAAGCTGGTTCACTATCGAACAGATCGTCTCGCTAAGCGGAGCTTTCGAGAGTCCATTCATGTCGCGAATTAGTCTTGGATGACGTCCTTTGACTGCATTCTCACAATCCGTATCGGACATGTCGTGGCGTAAAATGGTCCCTCGCCTTCATTCGTCGGATGGATGGGGAAATCGATATTAACGACTGAAAACTGGGCCCGCTCTATCGAACCACGTAATTAGCCCCATGGGTCGTCTGCTAAACACCACAACAGGCTTTGACGTACCGCAGGCGGACACAAACGCAGCGAACGTGTCCGCGTTACGAATTGCAGAGGCTATTATGATGTCGACATGACTGTTGAGCACAAGAAGCTCTCTAAACGTGGCAACCAGTGCTGGAACCACTGCAACGTCGTATGTCTGTTGCATAACGTTAGCGATCATGTGTACCGGAACGGATTCGCTACTTCTGCGGCTGTCGATGGAACCCACAGCACATAGTTCATTCGACATACAATATCGGCTCCCAAGACCACGTCGAAATATGGTGATTGCCCAGCTTCATCTTCTTCGAACACGTGACCCCATTTTAACGACTTTGCGTATATACTGTTGTCGCCCTCGAGGCCATTGAGAAAGATGTTCTTTTGCATGTCTTCGACGACGCTGTCGTCACCGTCTGTTGCTGTAACATGCTTCGCGCCCAGCCACCGGGCACAGAGAATCGAGACAAGGCCTGTCCCAGCTCCGAGCTCGAGTACGTGCTTGTCCTTGACGATTTTCTTCCCTTCGACAAGATATCTGGACAAGTGTAGTGCTGCTTCCCAAGTACGACGCCCAGTAGTTCCCGAAGACGCTATGACGGAACGCGATTCAAGCAGGGTTATTGCTGGATCTAAACCACCGAGAGAAGGAAAACTGTATGTCACGTATGCCGATTGCTGCGCAGCGGTGGCCTCTGTAGGCAGCTTTCGGGACATGAGGACAGCTAGGGCAGACGAAAGGTCATCTGAAATCTCCTACCATGCTTGTCAGGGCCTGGCTACGGAAAATAGCAAGATACAGTTGCGAGGTGTGGTGTGACTTCTGTCAGAGCAAGAATTCAATTGCAGAATCTTATGCTAAAAGTAGACGGGTGCAACGTGAGCCTTGCGAGATAACCCTACATCTTCTTCAGGATCGCAGATTGAATCTTCTATCGAGCGCAGTAGCTGCTTGAGAACACGGAGTCTGTAGCGTTCCGGAGGCAAATAGGTAATGTTTTCAATGTCAAACAGATTTTTGAACAGCCACGTCTGCGACTTGAGATCTCGCAATGTATCATGCGGTGGCCAAGCGAGTTCCTTCGTGTCTACCAATTGAAAATATTGCCTTCTGAATCGATCGAGTGCTTCATGAAATTTACCGGTGGCCATTGTGTTAATAGTTGTGTCCTGCGGGTTCATAACTGAGTGCGTGTCGACGGAGGGAGACACTTGGTTGCGAGTAGCGGCAAAACTTCGGCATCGGAGCCAAAAATGCCAAGCCCCGACGTGCAACGCACAATCGAAATCTCAACTCCGCCTTTTTGAAGATTTGACCTCAACCACACGAGCGACTGTCGCGACAACAGAAACTCGTCATTCATCATGTCGGACGCTCCGGTCACCTTGCGCACGCGCAAGTTCATTCGCAACCCCCTTTTGATGCGAAAGCAGGTAAGCATCTCTGACTCTGAGCAACCATTGACGGTCGAGTACTAACAGCAACCTCAAGATGGTTGTGTGAGTAGTGATACGACTTAGCGTCATCCTCGAATGATCCTAATGCGAATTCTCAGCGATGTTCTTCACCCATCGCGCCCCAATGTCAGCAAGGACGGTCAGTCAGGACGGTCTAGAAAAAGATCTTTTTAAGGCCAAAGGACGCTGATCATATTTCAGAACTCCGTGATAAGCTCGCCTCCCTCTACAAGGCCAACAAGGATGCGGTTTCTGTCTTTGGCTTCCGTACACAATATGGCGGTGGAAAGTCCACAGGTTTTGCTCTGGTAGGCTCTGCTTCAGGAATGAATGCGCCACGGGCGGGCGGCTGACAGGTGACGCGTAGATCTACGACTCACCAGAAGCACTGAAGAAGTTTGAGCCACACTACAGGCAGGTTCGATACGGCCTCGCCGCCAAGGTCGAGAAGGCCAGCAGGCAGCAGCGTAAGTATCCTACCGGCGATCCGTTTGTTCAAATACGGCCGTTAACTAACATTTTGCGACAGGCAAGCAGCGAAAGAACCGCCAGAAGGAGCTGCGCGGCACAGCGAAGGTCAAGGGAGCGAAGAAGAAGAAGGGAGAATAAACGACGAGCATGTCGGTCATGGTGCAGGTCCCGGTGTCGAACGATTCACTGCGATGGACGGCTGTTATGTAGCATACTTGCACGCTTCTTTGCAGTTGGAACTGCATATATCAGGCAAGGCAACGGCGTTAGGCTGTCCGATGTTTGCATGGTAGAGAAAAAGAATGAACAGCCACTGAGCATGATTTCAAACAGTATTTTGTCGTATTCGACATAACGTCCTCCTGACTTGATCATCTCTTCACATCTAGCGATGTCTGTCGACTCTTCTGATCACTCCATCAATTTCCCTGTAGGCCGCTTTCAAACGAGACTATGCTGAAGCAGTACGAATAGTCTGATTGGTATATCAGCCTGTCATATGTCCAAGTGGTCCGTGCATGGTTCTACAACCTTGAATTCTCGCGATCACTAACCAGCTCGCGTTCCACATTAACTTCATCAGAAAAAATGAGATGAGACGAGTCGTTGTGACCGGCTTAGGCGCTGTCACTCCTCTTGGGCTTGGTTTGTGACATTTCAATCGACGCCCTGGCAGTATTCAACTAACACCTGCACGCAGGGGCGAAGCGATCATGGCAACGCCTCATTGATGGATATTGTGGCATTCGCTCATTGCGTGACAGAGGAGATATTTTCAGTACTCTGCCGAGCCAAATCGCTGGCACTGTTCCACTAGGCTCAAAGGCTGAAGGCGGATGGGATCCCACAGAATGGCTTTCGCCGAGTGATCAACGAAAGATGGCACTGTTCGCCCAGTACGCCATGGCAGCCACTGAAGAAGCTCTCGAAGATGCAGAATGGCACCCTATGCGGGATGAAGACCTCGAGTCGACCGGGGTGTATATAGGTTCCGGGATAGGCAGTCTTGATGACGTCGTAAATACGACCATTGACTTCGACAAGGGAGGCTACAAAAAGGTGTCGCCGCTATTCGTGCCACGATTGTTGATCAATCTTGCTGCTGGTCACATTTCGATGAGGTATGGACTGAAAGGACCAAATCATGCAGCAACTACAGCGTGTACTACCGGCGCACATGCGCTGGGCGACGCTGCGAGGTTGATAGCATTTGGCGATGCTGACGTGATGGTTGCGGGTGGTGCTGAAAGTTGCATTCATCCGTTGGCCATAGCTGGATTTGCAAAAGCAAGGAGTTTAGCAACGAAGTGGAACGACAATCCGACCAAAGCCTCCAGACCTTTCGATAGGGACAGAGCAGGCTTCGTCATTGGCGAGGGTGCAGGCGTCGTTATACTCGAGGTCATATCTGCGGTCACGTTTGGCGGTGAACGCTTAGCTGACTTGAAAATAGGAATTGGAACACGCAAAGGCGCGAAAGGCTCGCATCTACGCCGAACTGAAGGGCTACGGTCTCTCGTCAGACGCCCATCACATGACTGCACCACGGGAAGATGGCGAAGGTCCTAGAATGGCTATGAGAAGAGCCTTGAAACATGCGGGCATTTCGCCAAGCATGGTTGACTACATCAACGCGCACGCAACATCCACAGTACTTGGCGACGCGGCTGAAAACAGAGCGGTAAAAAAGCTCCTCCTTGGCGATGGAGCAAAGACAAATTCTTTTGATATCAACTTCAGCAGCTCAAAGGGGGCGATCGGACACCTTCTCGGAGCGGCTGGCTCGGTGGAGTCAATTTTTACAGTCTTGGCCGTTCACCAGAACATCCTGCCTCCCACGCTCAACCTGGACCATCCAGGAGAGCCTGCCGAGGAATTTGACTGTAATTATGTGTCGAACGTGGCCCAAGAGCACGAAGTAAATGTGGCGCTCTCCAATAGTTTTGGATTTGGCGGCACGAACGCTAGTATCTGCTTCACCAGATACAGAGAATAAGAAAAAAACCTGCTCGTCGCAGAGTGTCTAGCAAAAATAAAAGCGTCAAGAAAATTTAGTCGTTCAAATTTGTCGTTATCGAACCCATGAACTTTTCAGACCAATCACATTCCGAATCCAAAAGTGGGCATGATACCTGCAGACTTAAAGCTAGCTCATTGTTTATGTGCGCCCAAGTCTTCAAGATGAGCTTGAGCTCGTCCTATCTCCTTTCCAGTACTATTTTGAACTCACTGGGACAGGAGGCTTTTTTCTCTCATTCCTACAGCGCAGCGTTCGTATCAAAGAAAGTGGTTATACTTCCAGAGCATGGCTTCGGACGTGGCCGAAGTGGCAGCCACCCCAGACAACGCTATTGTTGATCCAGACTACCGCGCACCATCATGGTTCAAAGTCCTGACTTCAAAAGCTTCCGATACACATTCGAAGGTCCCAGCATTGAGAAATTTGCCCTTTCCAGCATTTGCAATAATTGCGCTTCTGGTTTTTGTCAACATTGCAGTATGGGTCGGTGTTGGTATAGTGTTGGTGCGCTGACAATTATCCAAAACGAAAAAAAAACCCATCGCTAACATGTGACAGCACTATCATCCGTATGTAACGTCTATAAAATAAGTTAATCGGAATGTTTTACTGATCGTTCCGTAAAGAGCACTCATTTCAACTGCACTACTGTCATGGGTCCTGGGCTTAAGGCACGCTTTTGATGCCGATCATATCTCTGCTATCGACTTGATGACTCGTAGACTCATTGCGACAGGCCAAAAGCCTGTCACAGTAGGTACTTTCTTCTCTCTCGGTCATTCCACCATAGTTATTGTCACCTCCATCGTGGTCGCAGCAACGGCATCTGCTGTATCCAAGGAATTCGACAGCTTTTCTCGAGTTGGTGGTATCATCGGCTCATCAGTCTCGGCAACATTTCTGTTACTCCTCGGCGTTATGAATCTGTATATTGGTTACAGATTATTCATGCGTATGAAGCGACTTCTTCGTACACCGCCAGGCGAGGAACTGACAGATGTTGAGATTTTGGCTGGTGGTGGACCGTTGTTCAATGTTCTTAAGCGAATGTTTCGGCTCATCGATCGACCGTGGAAGATGTACCCTCTTGGCGTTCTTTTTGGTCTAGGCTTCGATACATCGTCTGAAATAGCGCTTCTCGGTATATCGAGTATTCAATCGGCACGCGGAACATCACTCTGGCTGATCTTATTGTTTCCATTGCTTTTCACAGCAGGCATGTGCATGATTGATACTGCCGACGGTGCCTTGATGATGAGTCTGTACTCCAGTGCGTCGTTGGCTAGGGATCAAATCGCCATATGCTACTACTCGTTAGCGTTGACGGGTGTTACAGTTGTTGTCGCCGTATTTATTGGAACTGTGCAGTTCTTGATCCTAGGAGCATCGGTAATTAGCGACGAGGAAGCAGAAAAGCCTTTTTGGAAAGGCGTGAATGCGCTTGGAGATCGCTATGATATTATAGGAGGCTGCATCTGTGGGACATTCATTATGGCTGGCGTTGTAAGCTTCCTCGTCTACAAACCCTGGAGAAGAGTAGTGGAACGCAAGAGAACAATGCTTGTTCCAATGGAACAACCTGAAGAGGAAGATGCAGTGTTATACAGTGAGATCGATCTTATAGGTGGAAGTGTATCGACGCCGGCTCCAAAAGTGGAGGAAGAGCAATCTCCAAAGCGTTGATTGCGCTTGTTGAAGTCTCGCAGAAAATAGTTCTATGGCGACAGCGAGGGTATAAAACAAATCAGGTTAGAACTTAAGGGCTGAAGATAAAGAGTCCGGTACTCAGGACAGCATTGGTGATGCCCAACGACTATATAGATTATGGTGGTGATAGTGCTCGCATTGTGGAGGAACGTATACGGAGAGATAGGACTGACTTTGCGGGGCTTGGAAGAAGAGAAAATCCACCCACTCCTGCTAGATCCTGAGTATTGCGTAGTGCCAATATATCTTCTCGGTTTGTGAATGATTACTTCATTCTAAGCCGGGATGACAGGCCAGAAAATCTTATGATGAGCATCGGGATGCTTCAGAAGTTCAGCCTTGTCCACGCTAGACTCATCTTAGAAAACTTTCGCCGTCCCTTTCTCGCGCGCTCTCACAGGCATTCCCATCGAGACCGCAAACCATATCAAGCGAGGCGATGCTACGAGCTTCGCCCCCTATATGCCTTTTCTGCCGGACTTCTGCATCTTTCAGTCCACAATGGAATCAGGTTCGCACATACGCGCACGCTCAGCGCCGGAGACCTTCGAGGATGGTGCTCTCCAGCAGAGTATCTCAATCAGGCACTGCGCGAGCACAAAGACGACGAGATAACGATCCGTCATCTACTCCAACTAGAGACGAAGCAACAACTTCACGAAAGCAACGGCGAGCGCAATATTTCAAGGAAGTGATTCGAGCAAGAGAGAACGCATCTGGACAAGTGGCGAACGCCGCTAGGGGCATGCGACAGGATCTTGGGACAAGCCATCCCTCGTGGTCTTCAGCAGGAAGACGCAAGAAATCAGGAGATGGAGGTTTGAAGACTTCACCAGCAGATCGACCGAAACCAGGTCCTTTCGGGGCCTTGAATCAACGATCGGCCAGGCTACCGACGGCGAGGTCTCAAGCCTGGGCATCAAGAAAAAGCAACGAAGCGAAGGCGAACAAATCTGTAGGAAAGAATAAGGAGAAGGCACCTTCAAGTACCTTTCACTCGTTGAAGATGCAGCAGGCCCTTGCCACCGTTAGCTATAGCGCACGGAACCAGGTAAAGAGCAAGATTAGCGAAATTGAGACTTTTGATGACTTCCCTTTGCTGCCTTCTCTGCAAGAAGCCGTGGTCAAAGATGCGTTGAAAGGACTTGAGGTTATTTCACCAACTCCAATCCAAAGATTAGCTATTCCAGCACTGCTTGGCGTGGATGAGAGCCGGAGGAGACGGCAGACAGCAAAGGAAGGAGGGATGCGACAATTTTTACTGGCGGCCGAGACGGGGTCAGGCAAAACCATGGCCTATCTGCTTCCATCGATCGATTCTTTGAAGCGCGCCGAGGCTGAAGAGAAGCGTCTTCATGAAGCTCTAGCAGTCCGCAAGCAAGCCGAAGATCACAATGATTCACAAACGAGCATATTCGAAATCTCACCGCCTGAAGATTTTGACGACTCCTCCATCGGAAAACCTAGGGTTGTCGTGCTCGTGCCAACTGCTGAGCTTGTCGAACAAGTCGGCATATTGGCAAAGACCTTAAGTCACATTGTGAAATTCCGTACCTCGTTCGTTTCATCGAACTACAGCAAGACGGTGATCAAGAACCGCATGTTTTGCAACATGGATGTATTGGTTTCAACTCCACATCTCCTTGCGTCCATCTCGGATTCGGAGCCAAAGATTCTGTCTAAGGTCTCACATCTTATTATTGACGAGGCAGACTCACTCCTCGATCGATCATTCTTACCGACGACAAGTAAAATCATTGACAAGGCATCTCCAAGCTTACAGCAACTTATCTTCTGCTCGGCTACCATTCCAAGGCGCTTGGACAACTATCTACGCGAGCGTTTTCCAGATCTCAAACGTCTTACCACTCCAAATTTGCACGCCATCCCTAGACGTGTGCAGCTCGGTGTTGTAGATGTTGAAAAGGATCCTTATAAAGGCAATAAAGATCTTGCTTGCGCGGACGTAATCTGGAAAATTGGCTCGTCAGCCGCCGAGTACACTGCAGAAAATGGAGCCGAAAAGGTACCCGTTAAGCGCCTAATTGTCTTTGTTAACGAGCGTGAGAAAAGCGTCGAGTTAGCAGAGTATTTGGCTAGCAAGGGCATCGATGCGGTTGCACTTCATCGCGACCTAGATACTCGGACGCAGACGGACTTGCTTGCACAGTTCTGCTCTAGTGCCTCTCCCACGGAATCTCGACCAATACAGGCCAAAACACGGAAAGGGAAAAATATGGTTCGAACATTGCCTAATACAAAGGTGCTCGTCTGCACGGACATTGCTTCCAGAGGCATTGATACAACTGCTGTCAGACATGTAGTCTTGTATGATGTTCCGCACACAAGCATCGACTTTATCCACCGTTTAGGCAGGACAGGTAGAATGGGTCGTAGAGGAAGAGGGGTGGTTCTTGTAGGGAAAGATGATCGAAGGGACGTTGTTCGAGAGATTAGGGAGTCCATGTTCCGTGGCGCTGCTTTGATCTAACCTCGACTTACAAATAATGTGAAAACGCTTATCTTGTCCTTGGTGGATGCAAGGATGAACTGTAGGACTGTATGATCAAAACAAGAATTTCAAGGTTTCTCCACTTTTAAGAAATTTACACATCAAAGACACGTCAAATCAAACTTGTACGGAAAGCTGATAAAAAGTGCTGAAGTTCGTGTCAAAAACGGTTGACTTCGGCGAAGTCTCTCAATGTGTGGCCAACCACGTGACGCAAAGCCTTTGCTTTCGAGGTTCTTATTTCTATTTCGATGGATCAAGTCACGAGGAAGTCACCGTTTAGAGTAGACTTTCAGTGAATCTTCACATGTTGAGGTCGACATCGACTGCAGATCTGACATTTCTACTTTGAACAGAATGTTCTGTTCGATTTGAACAAGTCCGAGAGAATCCGTAGAATTGTGATGCTCGATTCGGGGTTATGTAATCAAGTTAGATATAGCATAAGATACACAAACTACACCATCCACCATATGTTTTGAGTGTTACACGTTATTTTACAAGTATATTATTCCGCCACCCATACAGCAGCCATGCCCATTCCTGTGTGTATGTAATTAGTACGAATATGAAGCAATACATGAAAAGTAGCTAGTAAACTTACCGGTACCCACACACATGCTTGTGACGCCAATTTTCTTGTTTGTTCTCTTTAATTCGTATAGCAGCGTCGAAATCTGTCTCGCACCAGTCATCCCTAGCGGATGACCGAAGGCGATAGCTCCACCCTTTGGATTGACCTTGTTCATGTCCAAGCCAAGCTCATTCGCGCACCACAGGCATTGAGATGCAAAAGCTTCATTTATCTCCCAGATGTCAACGTCTTCTTTATTTATACCAGCTTTTTGGAGCGCAACGGGGATCGCTTTCCACGGACCAATGCCCATAAGGAGAGGTGGAACGCCGACGACGGATGAGGCAACAAACTTGCCGAGGATGTTTTGTCCTAGTTTCTGCGCGGTCGATCGTTTCATAAGAAGTACTGCAGCAGCACCATCAGACACCTGGGATGCATTGCCCGCATGGATGGAACCATTCTTCGCGAACGCCGGGCGGATCTTGCTAAGAGATTCAGCAGTGATATTTTCTCTCACGCCATCGTCCTTAGCCACGGTGATGATCTTTTCCTCCTCTGTTTTTGGGTCTATCCATTTAACTGTCAAAGGAGCAATCTCCTGGTCAAATAAGCCTTTCTTCTGCGCCTCGACGGCCTTTTGATATGATCTAGCGGCGAATTCATCTTGCGATGCGCGGGAAATCTTCTTGTCTTGAGCCATTTGTTCCGAAAGTTGACCCATAGGTACCCGGCATTCTGCTGCCGCTTGGTGTGACAAAAGCTCGTCCGACATTTCCGTAACGGCTGCAGGGCTGCAATCGAAAGGTTAGGTCCTGCCCAAGATGCGGAGTGTTTTCTTTACTCACCCATACTGTTTGCTCATGCTCTCAACACCAGCGCCCACACCAACCTCAATCATGCCAGCCCTGATTGCATTCGCGATGTCCACACATGCCATTAAACCAGACGAACATTGACGGTTCAGACTCTTGACCGCGGTGGACGATGGAAAGCCTGCTGCAAGCGCAGCTGCTCTGAACTCTGTGGCTCCTCCTCCGGGTGCCAAGACAGAGCCGACGGCAATGTCATCAACCTTCGAAGGGTCAATCTTCGAACGTTCGATCAGAGCCTTGAACGCTCCGACTAGCATGTCCGCGGCGTCGGTATCTTTAAAGCCTCCCTTGCCGCCCTTTGTAATGGCGGTGCGTAGGGCGCATGTCACGACAATCTGCGATTTGTCAATCAGAAATATGCACATAAAGCGCAATTAAACGCCTGAAGCTCACGTCGTCTGGATTCTTGCTTGTGATGTCTGCTTTGCCTACACCCAAGAAGAACAGTTAGTAATGGGATTGTGTTGAATTCGCTTCACGCAAGGAGACTAACCCATTATGAGAGTTTAAAGGTGAAATCTAGGGTGGATTTTCGAGGGTAGAGAACGCGGCGTGTGCGAAGAAACTGTGTGTGAAAGACATGTTGTGTCGGATGTTGGCGTTTAAACATAAATGACGGAGCAGTGGCCATGAGGTCAAGCGTACAGCCGACCGAGGCACCAGATGTAGAGAGCCGCTAGCCATTTGAGGATTAACGCACGTTCACAAGCTTGAGCACGCGCATGTGAAAGACTGCAAGGCAGGTCACATGTAACCAGAAATCGAGAATCTCCACATTTTCAGGCGCAATATACGAATACTAATCACGATCTTTCATATGCCCAAGCCTGTTTGCTATGATGCTTGAGACTCACTCTCGGATTGGACCCTCATTCCGAGTCGGAACAGTTGAGATTTTCTGCCATGGGAGTAGCAACAGCAACCACGTCAAAACCAGGCTGAGTATAGATTATCAGGTTTCGGCCGCATCGGCTTTGACTCCCTCCATTTTCTGATTGCGGTCGGAAGCAGGCAAGCCAATGCCACGAGTCCACAGAGATCCCGTTCACTTCCAGCATTGGCATAAATTCATGTGCCACATTGTGCAGGCATATTAGAACATTGCCAGAAAAAGGTTATAAATGCTGCGTAAAAAGCGTGCCTCAACGCCCATAATTTTGTCCCAAGCGATTCCTACACGCCTAAAGATGATCCAGAAGTTGTCCTTTCACCCGCTTAAACATTTCATACACAGTACAAACAGATCATCTCGAACCAATCTGGTTCGAATTCGCTTCGCGCAATTCACCATAACGACCACGCTCCTTGGTCGTGTCATATGCCTCCAGAACTCTTCGTTGTGACTCGTCTGTTTGCGAGAACGCATAACCACGTTGCTTGCGCATACGCTGCACCTGACGTACTTTCCTAATTGCCTTTTGAAACTGCTCCATTCTGCGTGCTCAGTTAGTTTTTGAGGAATAAATTATGCGATCATGTGAGTCACTTACCTTGGTCTGTAGTCTTGGATGTTGTACTTTTGAATCTCTTGGACGTGGTGGTACGGTTGCGGGTAGTACATACGTTTGGCACTGCAAACTATTAGAACCAATCACAAACCACAGACAGTGCTTGCTTACTATTTCCATGCAAAGTCTCTCAGTAGACACAATGGTGGCAAGATTACAATCATCGCCCAGAATACAGGACTGTTCCATAATCTTGTATTGACACCCTCCCACTCCGTACTGAAGTGTAACATTGGTGCGATCTCTGCGTATGCAGGCATGAAGATCATCCAAATGACGAACGAGCCGGGAATAGCCAACACAGTCCACTTCGTCCATATGTTGACACAAAGGGCAGCTTTACCTAGAACAGTGAGCAGGCCTGCCGTGTACAGCGCAGCAGCCCACACCCAGTGGCCTGCTACTTTGCCGTCGCCTTGCGGAAGATCCCACGCGAAGAACAAGATGGATGCAATGTATAGTATGAGCGAGTGATAAAAGCCATTGATCACCCATGACCAAAACGAATGCATACGGAAAAATACTCCTTTCTGGCTCAGTTGATACAACTGCGGGTACCGGTCGAGCAATCGTGCAGATACGAATTGATCAAATATGCCGATCGCAAATGGGGGTAGAACCGTGAAAAGGACGTTGTAAAAGGAGAGCGTCCATGATTCGTATATGACTTGTCCTGAAAACTCATTCTGGAATGAGTACCAAAACTGTGTCATGAACAAGGCGACGTTCTTGTAGAAGCTGTACAAGATGACTTTGCTGATTCGTTGGTAGCTCCAGGATCCGTGCACAAGCAGAAGTTTGCGTAGATATTTGAACTGGGCGATAGCAACATCAGCTGAGCGTGCAGCTTGCAATCCTTCAACTCCGGAGATGCCAATTCCCACATGAGCAGCTTGAATCATAGATACGTCGTTTGCACCATCACCGATAGCCAGCAGGATCGCCTTTTTGTGTCGCTTCACTAGCTTGACAACAAGCGCCTTTTGTAGAGGTGATACACGACAGCAAATCACGGCCTTGCACATGACTGCAAGGTCAAGAAACATCGTCTCCATGTCTTTCTCGAGTGCAAATGTTAGAGACTTGCCGTCGATAATCAATGCCAATTGGTCCGTTTCCAAACGATCAACACGCTGACCAGCTATAGCGTCAAGCTTCTTCTGCAGATTATTACGAGTCGCTTCTCGGGACTCTTCATTTACAATAAGGAGGGTCATATCTTCGCTGATGAGCTTGCAGGACATGCCAATGTTAATGGCAGTCTCTTGCCGGTCACCGGTCAAGACCCAGACCTTGATCCCTGCCTGTTGCAAAGTATGGATCGTATCTGGTACCCCGTCTTGTAACTTGTCTTCAATAGCGGTGGCACCAAGCAGTGTGAAGTCGTGTTCGATGATTTCTGCCGCCTTGTCTAGCTCTTCCGCGCGATTACCACTCACAGTTGTTGCGGCCGTATTGAAGACATCGTACCATTCCTGGAACTCCTGTTCACTGATCTCACGGTAGGCGAGGCAGAGGGTTCGGAGTCCGTCGGCAGCGTACTCTTCAAGATGGCGCAGCGTCGCGTCGACAACAGCCGTATTATTCTGATGCAATCGTTCCAATATGACGGTATCAGCACCCTTGCAGTAAATCCTAATCTTACCATCGGGACAGCGGAAGATTGTAGACATGCGCTTTCTAGTCGAGTTGAACTCACAAACAGCCAGGAGATCAAAGTTCAACTCTCGACCCTCGACCTCAATGCTGACAAGCTTCGGTTTGCGGGCAACGAATTGATACCCTAGCATCACTGCACCCTCTACCAAAGCACCTTCGTCCGGAGATGCTGCTTGATACTTAATGAGGTCGGGTTTGTCTGGATTACGTTCCGGAATGACAGTGTGGCAGATCGCAAGAAGCGTCAAGAATTCGGATATCTCGTTTCGCGTACGGTGTGTCTTACGGTTCTCTCTCAGCTGATTAAAATCGTGGATACCAATTTCCATTCCATCTTGAGAAGTCGCTCGTCGATCTTCCGGCACTTCATCGGCGTACTGTATACCAGCAATGGAACACTGCTTGAATTCCATCATGTTGCAGGTCAACGTGCCAGTCTTATCCGAGAATATGTATTCTACCTGACCCAGCTCCTCTACAAGCGATGATGTCCTGCAATTGGCAGGAGTATCCGTTTTATCGTAGTAGATATCCAGGTCACTGTTGATCAAGAATGCCTGGGAATACTTGACCAATTCTACAGTGACGAAGAGGGAGATGGGGACTAAGTTGGAGTATAGAACCCAGTAAGTCAAAAGGTCGGAGAAAAACTGTTGAGCTCCGTTAAAGCCACCGTAATACAAGTACCAAAGATTCTTTGACGAGGTTGTTCTGACAACAACATCACCAATAGAGCTTATGATACTCAAGCTGATGAGAATTGCACCAAGCATAAGGATTTGACGATTAAGCATGCGCTCAACGGCGGTCTTTTTGATGGGCGTGGCAGTTGCGTTCCGCATAAGTTTAGTCTCATGACCAGTGAACACCACCACACCGTGAATCCAGGGTGTGTTTCGTAACGTAGCGCCACGAAGAAGTAGCTGGTCAGGGTTCAGTGGAAGCTCTTTCTCGCCACCTCCAGCTTGCATGGTCAGTGTTCCTTCATATGTGTAAAGGCTGCTATTTGGTTGCTCGGAACGTATTCTACCCCCCAATCTGCTTAGCTCACTATGACTAACGAGATGGGCAGTCTCAGGAATGGCTTGCTTGATTTTGAGATTTGTTTCGCCGTCCAAATTAGCTGTCTCGATATAACACAAACCTTCCGGCTCGGAGCTTGCCAAGAGTATCAAATCTGCTGGAATGGGTTCTTCTGATTCCACACGCACAATGTCGCCGACCGCTACCCTGATCCATGAAGATTCCTGGAATGTTGAGCCTCGCAGAACCCGTGCTCGTGAGTTGTTCAGTTGGCTATCGGACGATCGTCGCCGAGAATCCTCGACTAACTCTTTTATTGCAGAGACCAATAAAACGATCCCGAGAGGAATGATTGTCGTGAAACGGTTGGTGGGCGATATGTTTGGAATTTGTTGTAGTATGGCGGTGAATAGGAAGAATATGTTTGCGTACTTGGAGAACTCCTGGTAAAGGAACTTCGGCAAGAACGTGATAATGTTGTACTTGGTTGTCGAAATATGGTTATCCACGTACTTGTTCGCAGCATTCGCTGGAGGGTTGTTGAGGTGGATAATGCGCGGTCCTAGAGTCGATGGATCGACCTTTTTACCGAAACCAAACCTGAAGTCGCCAAGTCTATCCTTTTTAGACTTTGGAGGCTCTTCTACAGTAGCTGCACGAGAAGCGCCAGCTCCAGCTTCTGTTAAAGGCAAATCCATCTCTGAATATTCCGGACCCATGCCCAGCATATGTTTTGCTCTGCCCATCAAGCCGCCCCCCAGGCTCAGGATGCTATTTCTACTCTGCGCACTTCGTATTTTGGAGTCTGAATGAACATGTTCATCTATACCGCCAGTAGCATAGTATCCTCCGCCTGCCGCTGATCGGTCATCGTCGTAATCGTCATTGTCGGCATATCTCTGCCAATTATGCAAATCCGAAGTCTGTGAATACTGTCTGCCGCTTCCAGACGATGCGTATGGATCGTTGCTGCTGTCACCAAATGATGGCATATTTGGAACTATGCCAGGTCTAGCCTGCGATTCATGCGAGCTACTGCCGACAAAATCATCGTAGGAAACAGACGGACGTGATTGCAACGGCTCCGCTGTAGCCGAGTCGTTCATAAAATATCTCCCGCTGCGAGCCAATTCTTCATCCGTTGCGGTAGGTCGTGAGCCGGAGGAGTAGTAAGGTTGCGAATCATCGAGATCAAGGAGAAGGTTGTCATGGCCGGGGGTCTGAGACGATCCCCCGAAGGGAGGGTTACGCCTCGACATGTGCGTGAAGGTGTGCTCTTTGGGCTGCGGTTATCTGTGTACTTGCAAGCGGAGGTCTCGCATCCCCATATTGTTGTATTTGGCGCCCCTCTACGTCCGTCGATTCCGCCTTCGTGTTCGCTGGCGTTGTACAATCTTGGTGGCTGAGCAGGCCGGGGCGACGGCAAGGTTTCAGAACGTCGGACAGATTATCCGCCAACACAACTGCTCAGTGCGAAGAACAGGCAGCTTAGGGGAAAGCACAACTAGATCCGACGATGGAAGCAAAGAGCGTGAGTAACGATCGGGGTAAGTGACGGTCTTCGAGTGCGATTGAGACGGTTAGCATGCAACTGCGTGATGAGGTTGCCGCCAAGAAAACGAGACTCCCTTCTTACTGCACAAGCAAGCAAGCCAGGGTCTGCTCATGCGCACGAGAGCGGCTGTGCAGCAACCTGACGATTGTGAACGTCAACGGTAAACGAGTCCATGTTGCCACATCGAACCGCACCAAACGCCAATCAAACACTTCGCGCCAGCCATTGATTTGCTTCATTGTGCTTGGACTTGTAAACCATGTGCAGGGAGCGCCTCTTTCTCAAGAAAACGGCGCGGGCTGGCCCGTCAGCCATTACCAGAGATTAGTGCGGGTGAAGATATATACTTGTAGACTAGTTTCTAACTCAACTTTACCTAGACGTACTACTCCGTCATTGGCATAGAACAGCGGCGCATCTGCATATGACAAAGCATATCTATTGCAAACGGCCGGGTGTTCTTTTTTCGAATCAACGATTGGACGAAACGTTGCTATGATCCAGAGCGGGCTTTGGAAACATGAACACCTTGTAAATGTGCTGCCAGTTCTTCAGCCGGTAGCCGTCTCATCAACGGTTGAGGGCACATTGGCAAACCTAGATCATAACAACGTCTCATATTCTGCACGACACTTCGCATGATAACTGCCGCTGTCATGGAGAAGTAAATCTGAATTCGAGATTTGCATAGACTACTTTGCATTAGGGCTAGCAAAGTGTACTTGGATGACGGGTAAACGCAGTCGCTGACCGCAGACAATCACGGGAGGCAAGGCGTGGTGAAGATGCTAATCTCGCTAGCATTGAATATCTCAGTTGAAGGCTAGCAGATCAGATATAACGCATAAATACTAATAAATCATGTGTTGATCGTCATGCTCAGCTATTCGTTCTTCACTAACGTTGTGAGAAACGCAGCAGCAACCTCCGCTCGAAAATTAGAAAATCCGGCCCTTCGGATGCATGAAATAAACGCCCCAAATCCCTGCGGTGGATTACAATACACTGGAAACCTTCTGAGTATGAGCCAAGGACGTGATATGTTGAGAGTAAATAGCTACAGAGATTTCACCTCACGATTAGCTCGGTCCCTCTATATCCGTTAAGATTATAGATGGAAAGGGTGCTGTTCGTCGAATACGACGAACATTTGCATATATGTAATTACATATTCATCTTCGAATAATATCGGAAAAGAAATTATTTAGTGATTATCAACTGTTCGAGGATTATTTTACTCTGACGGGGATTGGATAATTCCGGTGAGTGGCGTATTCGCGAGATCGGTCCGTTACCGCAACGTTAGCGATAGAAGGCACGCATTCTGAACAGTATAAGTTGTCTAACAGAATCAAGAAAATGGCAGGAGCAAGCAAAAATGTCCGTCAAGATCGATCCTCAAAAGTCCGCGCTCCTTCTTCTTGACTTTCAACAGGGTATCATTGACCATATCGATAATACTGAAGATCTACTTCTTCGAGCATCGAAAGCAGCTTCACTCATACGCAAAGTTGGAGGTACCGTCGTTCATTGTCGAGTTTGTTTTACATTGGAGGAGCTTGAGAGCTCGCCATGCACAAATCCCTTGCTCAAGAAGCTCAAAAACAGTCCGGAGAATGTTCTACTTGATGCACCAGCCACTCAATTCAATTCAGCACTTGCCCCACAGGAGGGTGATTTGGTCATTCGAAAAAGAAGGATTGGACCTTTCATCAACGCTCCTCAGGACTTTGATGCCATCATGAGGGACAAGGGGATCGACACGTTGATTGTGGGCGGCATCTCAACGGGAGGTGCGGTGTTGGCAAGCGTTGTTCAAGCTGCTGACTTGGATTACCAGATTGTTCTGCTCCAGGATGGCTGTGCTGATGCTGATCCACAGGTCCATGATTTTCTGGTCAAGTTCCTCCAGAAAAGGGCCACCGTGATCAACTGTGCTGACTTAGAAGGGCTATTGAAGTGAAAGGTAAAGGGGCACTTGTTCAGATGAGTGATAGTGGCAGTGACTTAGAATCACATTTCAAGGTGACGCCATGCTTACCTTCGAATCTCCTGTCGAAGCATTGAGTATCGTCCATCGTTCCACTAGTTGGTCCGTGTTTGCTTTTTTCTCTGGAGCAATTAGAGTTTAGTTCCGAGCTGCTACATGTTTGGGAAACAATGAAGCCGTATTCGAATCACAGGCCAGATGTTGTGTTTTGATTGACATCACCCCATTGGCTTCTCTGAGAGATATCCAGTCGAAGGCGGTGCGATTGCAAGATCCGATCGCTGCCAGAATGTTCATAAACGCGCCTCGGGACTTCCTTTCGATGCAAGGCATCGTTACGATGCTAGATTCATTGCCGTAGCCAGCGCTGCGATCTATTCGAAGCAGCTCTCAGTACCGCCGAGTTGATCCCTTGGAGTGGTGGTTTACGAGAAATCTAGACATGAAATTGCATACTCCATTATTGCGCTTTGGTGATCTCGTCTTTGACTACAAGAACGCTACGAATAGTTGCGTTGGACAAAGACCAAACACAGCCAGAGAAGATCTAGTTTGTGGAACTGGTCGAGACAAGGGCAAACATGCCAGCGATTGAAAATAGCGCTCAGCGAAGTTTGTCAACTCAATCACGTGACATGGACAGCCGTCCTGCCTGAGAAGCGTGATTCACGACTAAAACTAATCGAATGTAGAATCTGTTCAGGGCAGTACTAAATTTACGTGTTGAAGGATAATCCGAAGTTCCACGCCAACCAAAGGAGTCAAACGGCATTTCAGATCATCGAGTTGAAACAGTTTAAATCGACGTGCTGAATCGCCAAACAGGTGGGCTCTCGTGGCCGAACCGCTAGGCAGCCACCTAGATTATACGGCACAAGCAATTGACTTGGTACGGAGAGATGTCGCCCCGAAAGTCGGCATCTTCAAGCTCCGACGATGACAACATGGACGCACCCGAATGGCAATCCTTGGGCTTAACTTACCTCGGGCAGACAAAGCGCGGCGGTCCCAGCCTGATACGTTTCCCGCACCAATTCGTTAGCGCACGACAGACGCTGTGCCGATATTGGTCCGTGATAACACTCGCTCTTAAGTGTGTCGCGAAGCTAAGCAACGTTCTTCGGCCACGCCAGCTACATACAACCTGATTCTGTATTGGATCTTGCTAGCGCTGGATCATGTTTACGACATTCCACAACGCCAATCTGCACACTATATTCCTAGCCGCCAATGGTCTTGCCGCCACGAAACAACCACAAAGCGATTGACCATTAAGCATCCCGGTATCCATGGGCATGTAGGGATTGCCATATTCTTAACTTCCTGATTATCAATCGCTTGGTCTTTGCTTTCTTCTATGGAAGTCCTGCCGCTTTTCTCATCAGTCGCACGTCGCCCTTGATCCTTTTAGCCTTGAGCCCACCATGGACCACAACGGCGCATTCACCGTGGACGATAACGTTGATACGGTACACAAGGTTAGAGCGCGGAGATCGATTATTGGTGAGAATACAATGCTTGTGTCAGGAGGCATAGCCAGTCATGCAAATGGAAGTTCACATACAGAAGAGTCAGAGGAATCGCCGCTGCTGTCTAGACGCTCGACCGCACGCAATGAATCTGCTGCAATGAACGAGGCCTCAGCATCGTCAAGTTGGCCAGATTGGGACCACCTGCCTTGGTACCGGCAGCCATCAGTATGACTTGTTGTAATGTCAAGTGAAGGTATTCTTGCTAACATCAGCCTGTAGCCCTACTGGCTTCTCTTTCCATTCCTCTTCTCCGCCCTTGCGTTCGGAGGGATTCTCGTCCCAAAGACCAACCTAATCCTCGCCTTGATCTGCCGAGAATATTTCGCTGATCAGGCCGTTTCATCGCATCCGGACTTTCATTTTATTGCCGGTTATGGTTCTGTGGGAGATGCAGAGGATATATGCCGGAATGCGGATGTGCAACAACGGGTTTCTTTGTTTTTGTTTCAAGGCAGTCTAATTTCTGGCATATTGGCTGCAATCATCGCTCCAAAGCTTGGTGCGCTGTCTGATCGCTACGGTAGAAAGCCTATCATGTGTATCACGAACCTTGGCATGCTCCTTGGGGAGGTTTTGACGATCCTCGCTGCAAAGTATCCCGAAACATTTCCTGTAAAGTGGCTGCTATTAGGATACTTTTTTGACGGGCTTTGTGGAAGCTTTATCGCTTCCATGTCGCTCTCCCACTCCTACGCCACAGACTGTACACCTCCAGAACGCCGAAACATCGTGTTTGGCTACTTCCATGGCTGCCTCTTCACGGGAATCGCGCTTGGCCCACTCTTCGCCGGATACCTAGTGAAATGGACAGGCAACAACATTGTCATGTTTTACGTTGCGCTTGGCTGCCACATCTTCTTTCTTATCTTCCTTATCCTTCTTGTGCCTGAATCTCTGTCTAAGGCACGGCAAACGACGGCGCGAGAGAAGCACAGGATGGAAATGGAATCACATTCCGGCTCTTCATGGATACAGCGATTGAGATATTACAACCTGTTCGAACCGCTCAAAATCCTTTATCCGACTGGACCAGGTTCCTCACCTGCTGTTCGCCGAAACTTGCTGTTATTAGCCACCGTAGATACAATCATCTTTGGAGTCGCCATGGGTGCTCTATCCATTGTTATTGTTTATTCGAATTACATGTTTGGATGGAAGACCTATGAACAGTCTATGTTCATGACGATCGTCAACACCTCACGAGTCTTTTGTCTGCTCGTCGTACTTCCAGCTATCACACTCCTCTACAGACGAAAACATGGTGAGAGAGGCGGTCGACCTGCCTCTCAATCCGGAACAGACCTTTTTGACTTGACAGTTCTGCGTGTTGCTATATTGTTCGACGCTTTGGGATTTCTGGGTTACGCTTCATCAAAGGCCGGTTGGACTTTTATGGCCTCTGGAGCTCTTGCTGCCGTGGGTGGCATGGGTAGTCCAACGCTCCAAGCGGCTCAGACCAAACATATCCCGCCTGATAGAATTGGTCAGCTTCTCGGTGCAATGGGTCTGCTGCATGCTGTTGCCCGTGTGGTAGCGCCGTTGGTTTTCAACGGTATATACATGGCTACTGTTAAGACATTTCCTCAAACTGTTTTTGTGACATTAACAGCCATGTTCGTCCTAGCCTTCGTTGTGAGCTGGTTTGTCAAGCCTGGAGGTAAGTTATGAGGGTCCTTAGAACTTTGCTTTGAGTACTGAGTTTGCCCAGTCAAACTTGACGACGATAGTGACATTTACCGCCAACATTCAAGCAATGACGATAACGACGAGGCAGATGTGGGCACATAACCGTCTCCAGATCTAATTTTTTTTCCGTTGAGCCTGTCATGATTATGACTTGTGATTATGAAAGTTCACGAGCATCGTCCGTCACATACGCTGTTTTCCACATATCGACGTATGGTAAAGGCAGTCTTTATGGGATGTTCAGAGGCAAAAGATATCAGCAGTTTGGTTCAATAAGAAACATTTGCATTGCTAAGCATATTTATGAGTCACGACCAAAATTAACGTTGGTGAAGTAGTCTCGGTAGACTTCAGTGGTGCGTCAGGATTCGATAGACCGTGAGGTATATATACAAGATTTTCTTCTCGGTGCCCATGATAGATTCTTCAGCTCATATTTTCCGTTATCTCCGGTCTACGAAATATTGGACAAACCAAGTCACCCAACATTTATGATGATATTTTTGATAAACATGATTCAAAAAACAACTTCCAAGAGGCGTCACAATCTGCAAACCTCTTCCTAACGAGTAGCTGCAGACTTTCAGCGCCTCGCTTCGAATGCAGAGCTTTGTTTGGACATTTCGATGGGGATCCAAAGACAAACTGTACCATGCTTACACCCACACCCTCTCCCCTTTAGTTACTTGATATAATTGACCGAGAAATTGAGCTTTCACTATATTTGATTCCTTGTGTGTATCTCAATAGGAAGTCGAGATCAAAGGCTTGAGCGCCAAAGTACCGACATATAATATCGTGTCTTTTACCAAGTCTCCTTCAAGAGACCAAGATATGCCTGACAGCGAAACTCCTGCAAATGCCGTTCTCAACTCAAATGCATTAAATATGTTCATAAACGCGGTTCTTTCATGCCCATAAGAGAGTAGATAAAAACAGCAGTATGCAACGAAACGACCACCCTTGTGAGTCCCTAAATGTCCTTTATAGATCGTGCAGGGATGAGACTTTTTATCTCCATGTTCGATTACTTCCTCCTCTTGCCCTTGAAGTCTCCATTACTGTTGCTTGCTTCAGCGAATGCATCGATCATGCTAATGTCTTCACTGGCTGGTCTCCTGCTGTGTCGCGGCGAATCTTGGCCAAGATAATCGGCCGCATGGTCAGGCATACTTATTGGACTCGACGAACGAAAATCGTCGAAGACTTCGTCTTCCGGAGGTGCAAAGGACCACACCTAACGCCGACTGTTAGCCTAGAACGGACTGAAAGCAAGGAGGTCAGAATTTACCTCCATGACAGTTTTCTGGTTTCGGTTTGCTAGTAAAACAGCCTTCTCTTCCTCAAAAACTACCCTCCATACGGCATCGGCTGGCTGGCTCAATTCCCGTACCAACGTTCCTTTCTTCAGATCCCAGACCTTGACCCGACCGTCACTCCCCCCCGATACTATTCTTGTGTCATCAAACTGTAAGCTAGTAACGCTGTTATCGTGAGCGGCCAAACGGTGAATGGCCTGGAATTCCGATAGCGACCAAACACGGACCGATCCATCTGAACCACCGGTGACAAGAATATCGTTTCTCATTTGCAGCTGGCCTACAAGCGAGGTGTGGCCTTGGAGGACCGCTAAGCAGCGGCTGGAAGTCATGTTAGAAACTCGATGAAACTATTGATCGTAATGAAACATACCCGTCATTAGGATCCCAAATCCGTACACTTGTATCCAGGCTACCTGTAGCGATTTTCTTCCCATCAAAGGCAACGGCATATATCTGGCTGAAATGTCCAGAAAGTGTCCTAAGGCATTTGCCCTCGGATATACTCCATATTCTAGCCATTGTGTCATAGCTACCAGAGACAACCAAGTCACCATGGATATCTAAACACCGGACACTGGCCTGATGACCCACAAGGACATGTTTGCAGACTCCTCTTGTAATGTCCCATATTCTCAGGGTTGTGTCCCTTGATCCAGAGATTGCTGTGTTGGCGTCCGACATTTTTAGGCATCTAACTGTTGAAGTATGACCGCGTAATGTATGCACAGGTTGGCTGATGCATTTAGCTTGCTTCTTGAAACTCATGAAATGCCAATTTAGACTCACCCTGTCGCCATATTCCACACCCTAACATCACGATCGCAACCGCCACTTACGAGCACATCGTCCCAAGGAACCATAGCCCAGACACCCATTACATGTCCTGTCAATGTTTTCTGGTGGCAGCCTTCTGTATCAAAAATATGAATCTTCGCATTATCCAATGCGACAACGATATACTTGTCTGTGAGATGCAGGCTGGTGACAACACCTTGGTCCGGGGTGATTTGCCTATAGTCAACCTTTCCACCATGTCTCCAAGCAGTCTCGACCATATATCTTTGCTTGAAATGTGATCGATAGCTCATCGCCTTAGGTCTTCGCCTCAATTGTCGAGAATTCCTTGAACGGTCAAGACTTTGCGATCGCAGGTCCGGAGCGCTTGTGGAAGCACTTGGTATGGATGAAACACCATTAAATCTATATCCTGGAAAAGAGAGTGGGTTGTTATGGGGGCTGGCACCAGGAGTTTGAACTGCGGGATTAGGTAGAGGAGTTGATGTCTTCGGAGGCTCATCGGACAATCTTCTGTATGCGTGTTTCTCGCATAACGCTTTCCAGGCCATATCGTCACTAACTAACTCCCGCCATCGTTTGGATACCTGAGATGATCGTGCGAGTGTTTGAGGATCGTCGATGAAAGTTAGGATCTAACAGAGAGCACAGGTCAGTTACTTCGTGACAAAGGTCATAAACACTTTTCGGATGCGACGCGGTCTTACCCGGAGACACAGTTCGTCAGGGAATGTGGTGAAAGGATCCTTTTTCAATCGTGGGCTGACAAACTCCTGTACAAACGCCAGCTGCTGGCTATTGCAAAGATTCAATAATTCCGCAAGTAACCTCTGCTGCTCGCCATCATTCATGCCGGCAAACCGTAATCTGATCTCACGAACATTCGCATCTTCATCTTCGCCAGCAGCGCTCCAGTCAGGGATACGCTGTCCCGGGGTGGGACTGGGAGCTGGAGTTGGGGGTGATGCTGGGGCTGACGGTAGCATATTGTGCGGTATACTGGCCGTCATTGGACTGCTCGGCGTGTGTATTCTTTGCGGTTGTGGTCTTCGTTTCGGAAGTGCAGGCGAGGAGGTGAATGGAACCGACGCAGGAGGGAGACTGCCGTCATCTTCCGTATACTGAACCGCGTCCATGTTGATATCGTCCATGGCGTCGTAGTCGTCAATAAAGCGGTAGTGATTGCGGTCGTCGGGGTATAGAAGCCAGGGGACGCCAGCAGAGGCCGCAAAAAGACGAGATACGCGCTATGCGGAAACACGCAGCGAGATCGACTGTACGAGCCGGCTGATTCAAGTGATGGCCGAGTCGTTGTGGGGAAGACGAGGTTGGCTGGGCGGTTGTGTAACCGTGTAAAATGGACCGAGTTCCTCGCCAGCAATTGCACAAGAGCGAATGCCAGGCGCACGCTATCTTGGACACTGTCGAGACACGACAGCGCTCTCAGCAGTTATGTCTCAGACG
This sequence comes from Verruconis gallopava, assembly GCF_000836295.1. NCBI lineage: Eukaryota > Fungi > Ascomycota > Dothideomycetes > Venturiales > Sympoventuriaceae > Verruconis > Verruconis gallopava. The sequence goes on from NW_015622159.1 coordinate 427,372, forward strand.
TGCGAATCGTGCAGCGGCTCTGTGCTCAGCCGCCCTGCCCGCAGCCGTTTTGGCCGAGCTACAGGCTGAAGCAAAGATTATAGTCAAACGACTGGAAAATCGGAGACCACTAAGTTTATGAGGGGACGATGTGTGAAGGGAAAGGAGTACACAAGCATGCAATAATGCTATCTTGCACCCCTAACCTACTTGACGCTATGGTGTTAGTGGTGGTGAGCAGCAACCGTGCTTTGCGGCTTCAACCCTTGCACTGGAAAGAAAACCTCGACGTCTTCACACACAGCGACCACACACACGACTTATCCTCCTCTGGGACATTTGCGTCCCAACGCCCGCGTGCGCTTGGTATGAAATGCCGTACAAGTTTGCCCAGTTGGCTTTCTCGCCTTTCGTGACCCAACCTTCTCAAACGAGCGGTACCTTTTCTAGTCACCTCTGCAAGCAACGTGTTTGATCCCTGCCTCTGCTCCCTGCTTTCCCGTATTGCGAGTCAAGACATGCTAGATCTATGTGTATCTCATCACCCTTTCTCCAAGTCCGTCGATATCTTTTCGCGCCATGGCGTTTTGTAATCTTCTGTGTCATTTCTGTGTTCAGAGGGTCCGAAAAATTCAGTAAAGTGCTTGAACAATTTGAAGAGAATATGATGATGACATAAGTTTGCTGCCTTGGTATTTCGAACGTCATTATGTCCTGAATCAGCATTTCCAAACATTTCCCCCAGGTATCAGATATTCCTTAAAATTCACAAAAATGTTCTGATTGAATCCTGGATGGTCCCTTGTGAATACCTCAGGTATCCGTACCATATATGCCTTTGGAGGCATGTCTACGCCGGTCCCAATAACCATCATCTGTGCACACGCCACATGAAATTGCGGTTCCCCTCCTGGAACGTGAATAGCAATGTGCTGTATGCGCATCAGGTACTGCCCTGTTGCCAAACATGGTGGCACCGTGACGTTGAACTCAGCTACACAATTGCTCCATCAATACATTGTAGCAGTTTGTGCGAGCACGGAGGGACTCACATTGCTGGATATGCCTCCAATCACCACCGCGCTTGGTAAATTTGGGCCCGATATCAAGAATTTTGAACCACTCTGTGCTGCCGTCCGCCGTGCTCGCGTTATCAACTCGGGTCATGAAAACTGACAACGGCCCAGGATGATAGATGTAAGTCTCAGTAACCCACGTTATGTTGCTTCCAGATTCTACAATGACCGTCTTTGTGCCATTTACTTTATTGCTTGCGCCGACATTGCACCGGAGTTCTGGATCTTCAAGGTCTGCGATGCATCAGATCTGACTATTCGAGCGGCTGATAGAGAGAGCCTGACCCGTTATGGGACTTTCACCATTTGTATTCCTCCGAATCACTTCATATTCCTCACTTTCGATCCCATTTACTTTGATTTTACTAAATACGTCTATCGCATTACTATTAGCTTTTTATGAAAAATGACAGCTGTGGTCGTGGTGAAGCTCACAATGTGCTCGCACTGCATTCAGTAACGTTGCTACGACGTAGGAGAGGATAAGAAAAGCCTGCATCGATCACGCGGAGGCGTTTAGCACGCTCTAATTCATGTTCAAAGTCGTGAATCAAGTCTTCTCTCTGAGATGGTTTGCGTGTTGAAGATTGCCGTGAGGTCGAATCTCTTACTGAAACTAACGCGTTTCATGCGAAGTCAAACACGGAGAAGCAGCAAGGATGTCAACTAGTCCTTAAGCGAACACTTTGCGACCACAGAAAAACACTTATTCTCTCGTATCCCATACCACCTTGTCACCATCAAAACTCTACCCTCCATTGATTCTTTCTGCCTATAAATGATATCCAAATCCACAGGTAAATCCAAGTGCTAGCAAAATCGCCTACAATCTGACTATGGTACACATGTCAGATCTGCCCGCATGAATCTCGTTCCATGTAGTGGTGTGTCATAGTATTTTTTGCACTCAACAAAGCCAAATCTTTCGTATGTCCTTATAGCAGACTTCATGTGTGGAAGAGTATCGAGCTTCGCTTCGGCGTAGCCGATTTCCTTGGCAACTTTCAAGATCTCGTCGACAAGCTTCCAACCTACGCCCTTACCTCTAGCATCGGGAACGACGTATAGACGCTTGATCTCACATGTCTTGTGGGGCAACGCACTCGAGTTCTGGACAGGGAGTGGACGAACAGCAACACAACCCATGGGTTCATTGTTCCAGGTTCCACGTGCAAGAAGAATTTCGCCAGTTGGCTCTTTGTATTTACCAGGTAAATTGGCCAGCTCATCAGCGAAGCCTTGAAATGTCAAGTCGATGTTGAGCCAAGCTGTATATGCGCTGAAGAGTGATCGGATGGCGTCGAGATCTTCTGGCTCTCGCACCTTTATGATCCGGAAGGTTGCCATTGTGTGATAAATAGCTAGGGCCGAGTGGTTCAGAGTCAAGTCAACACTCTGGGGAAAGTTGAGGAAGCTAAAGCTTTAACAACTCTGTGATGGCGAGTGATCCAGGAAACAGGTGGAACTCGAATTGCATCGACTTATGTCGCTCGACCGCGTCATGTATTGTCAAAGTCTACTATTAGGGGGCTGATATAGTAGGTTTACAATCTTGATCGGCGAATATAAGTGTTTCGTTGGTTAACGGGGACAATATCTGAATCAACCTCAATTTCAGTTCGCTTTCAAAGTGAATATTCCGATACCGGCGTATCTCGCTGAATAACCAGTTCTTGCTAGGAGCGACCTTTGTCTACTTAGGCGAAGATAATCTTTGATAAGAATTCAAAAAAAAACATGCCCATTTCTTAGTAGTCGTCCTCGTTAGTTATGGTCTGATAATTGCCTACAATTCATGAAGCTCCAAGGAAGGTTTTCCGGGTTGGCGGCAAACTTTAAAATGTTGCAAAGCAAAGGAGGGAATTAGATACGAATGCGGTTAACATGTTTTTGTTCTATTCTCGGATACTTGTTCTTCGTGTTGCTTGAACGTCCGGTTCATTCACGGACAATTCTACGGAGGACAATGCTAAGTCTCCAGCTAATCCCAGTGTTTGAAGCTGACAGGAAAGGCAATTGATCTTTGATTGGACACAACCGGATGAAAGTATTTATATCAATACGACCTCGCTTAATGTTCTCAGACTAATCTCATGGGATGGTGCTGGGTCTAAATTGACTCACTATTTTATCTTCGGACGACGTGGCGGTATATGCTTGCCTCGTAGTCGAAAAAAAAATTGATGAGTAGAGGGCATGGTCGATGTCTTCTACACATATCCAGATTATCTTTGAAATTTCCTTTCTTGGGCCAAGAGAAGAACTAAGCGTGGACTAGCCCAGCAATCATGTTCGACTTTGAGACCCTAAACAGAGCGCGCATCGCGCACGGCGTGCTTATGTCGCTTGCTGTTTTTCTCTTTTCAATAGGGGCTGTTTTGCTTCGTCTACTCAAAGGCCCGGTTAATGTCAAAGTCCATATTGTCCTGCAATCCTTTGGCGTTACGATCCTGATCGGGGGCTTCGGACTTGGTCTCTGGGTGCAAGAAGGCATGTTCATTGTAAGTCTGGCAGGATAGCAAGCTACAGTTCGCGAACTAAGCATCCTTAAATTATTCTTTCATACGTGCGCCACATATATCGAGGGATTAATTCCGACTCATGACTTCACAGGAGTGGAGCGACTTTCACCAAAGACTTGGCCTTGCCCTCTTTACGCTGACCATGTGCATGCCACTGGCAGGAGCCTTCAGTCACTGGCATTTTCGCAGAAACGGCAGGAAGACGATAGTTGGATACCTTCATGTCTGGATTGGTCGAGTCTTAATAATAACCAATCTCATCAATGGTGGGTTGGGTCTCAGGCTGGCGGAAGCAAACCACGCAGGCGAGATTGTATATGCGGCCTTGACTGTTACCGTGGCTCTTTCATACTTCTGCATGCTAGCCTGGTGGTACTTTTGGCGAGGAAGGACTTGCAAATTAGTCCATGGTAATGCTCTTGGTGGAGTCGAATTAGTTCAGGCAGGTATAGAAAACAACTAAGATCAATCCAAGCGATCAGCCCACAGATTCTTCCTTTTGCAGTTGATTGAGGGACATATCATAGAGTCAAAGGACAGAGGGTATAACATATAAATCTAGGTAAAAATAAGCCGAGTAGCCGATGCTCGTTATTTCACAACTATTCGAAACTAAGAACCCTATCATCCGTTTTACTGGACCGCGGACTAAAGACATGCTTTTATCTTCGAGCCATGTTGCGTTCAGTCGTTCAGGTTACCAAGTCTGTCTCTCTCTTGATAATACGCTAAACAGCTCTCATGTCCGCTCGTATAACTCACCGCAATTTAACACCGAGAAGTCACTTGGCACAAGCATTATTGCGAAGTCAACTTCGTGTTTGAAATCATGAAGCACACTTAGCGTTCACAGCTTCTTTCACTCACTAAACACAATATCGTTCTTATACAACGGCTGCCTGCCGAATGATTCAGCTCATCTTGCAGTCTGATAAAACGAATTCGTGTAATACTCGTAGACAATTGTCTTGCTCATATGGGAGGCAGGTGATATGGATTCGGATGAAGAAAAGCCTTAGGCATGCGCTTAAAGCCCTTAAACTATGCTGGTGGCAAGAAGCTAGCAAACAACACAGCTTGGATAAGCGCATACATAATCATCCATCTCACAACGAATTGAGAAGTCCACTTCCCATTTAGAATGTCCCTCGCAACAATCAGATACCATACAGGGTACCCAGAGGACAACCTGGAAATAATTTGCACATGGAAAGAAGTCAAAGCCGCAAATGCGAGAACAACCTGAATAAGTGCTATAGGAATAAGACAGACGTCTACGCCATAGACAGATAGGGAGCAAGGAGCTCCTTTTTCCGATGAAATTCGTGCGTCATAGACGCACTCTGCAAGACTTGACTTTCCAAGTAACACCTGTCCACCAGTATATAGCAAAATGTACAACATCGGCAAAGCGATTAAAAATAGGGGAAGGTTGGACAAAGTCCAGTACCTGAGAAAGCCAACATTCCTAAGAGTGTTAGTGTCTAGAAATATAATGTGCTTGATAGACTTACCAATAATGGCTTTGAACCCAAGAGTAGATGCTTGGTGGAAATGCATGGCACCACGGGCGCTTTTCTAGGATATGGGAACCACAGAATTGCTGGAAGGCAATATATTGCGGGCCTGCGAAACCAATCCCCACAAGCATGCCAGCCGTAACAGTTGCGGGAAGTCGACGTTGTCGAATGGAACTTAGCTGGGCGTGTAGTTCAGGACGCAGTGCACTGATATTGAAGACGCGAATGCGTACCAGGCGCTCTGCCGAAACGATGAGCCATATTAGAGCATCGTAAAAATAGATAATCCCGCTAAGTAGTCCATTTCCTCTCACTGTTGCAGCCAGTCCAAAGCAGAAACCAGATAGAATCAGATATAGATCCTGAATGGGGCCGTGGTATTGCAGACCGGTGTCGATCCAAGAGTAAACATACAACAGGTAACCCGCAAAGCTTAACAGTGAGAATAGTGCTTCTGGGCACGGGGCGACAAGGAAAATTCCGGCAGGAGTGAAAATGTGAAGGGCAGCGCAGATGAAGGCAAAATATACCTTGCCATTACTAGCGCTGGTTTGCAAGGCCAATGCCAATTGAAAGAGCAGGATGATCGATATCAGGTGGCTAACATTCGCGAGAATGATTCCATGAATTAGCACGTTGTACAGTTTCTCCGTAGTAAGAGGTATATCTAATAGAAAAGGTCAGTTTGAATCTCACTCCCACAGGTGTGTTGCAGTTCCATAGAACAGGTTTAGAGTCTTCTCAGTGTTTCAAAGGACAAACTCCTTAGGCTTAGCAAAAAAAGGTCTTTACTTTACGATACACGCCCACATCAGTCAAGCGTTGGAACTTCTGCCGGGGAGAAAGAAGTTCCAAGGTAATGGAAAGATAAATTGCATAACACAACAGATAAGGACCTCACGTACTTGTGCCGAGAAAGGAGAGAAACTTTAAAAAGCCCCAGCCAAATGCCCATTCTTGTTCGTAGACGTAGCCGCGCTCAGCAATTGAAGCAAAGTAGATTGTGTCCCAGCGGGTTAAGGCCAACAGCAACCTCATCACCAAATCAGGCAAACCCTGAGCGGGTGCGTGCGTACCTGGCGGTGAATAGACGTCTGGACTCGACACCTCAACGTTGCGGATCCCGTGACCTTTGAATAGCAGGCGAGTTGAGGTGTCATAACCCGGTTGCGGGCTGATGATGGCGATGGTCAGGAGAAGTGCTTTCCATGCTAAGAAACAGGCTACCAGCAGAGTGCGGGGTGCCTTGTCGACTGTGATGGAAACCATCTTCGTACAGCAAGTCGACGTCGCGCGCTGAAGTAGTGTGAAGACGGGTTACCAGTTTTGATCAGGGCGATCTCGCAGGGAAGACTGGGAAAGCAACAGTCCCGCCTCTTCTTCGGCAAACTTCGTCGTTGGTTTGCGCTACTGCGGGTGCGTCATGCGTGCACCGCTCAGGAGACTGCAAGCTGCAGGTTCACATCCAGGGGTGCAGGGAAAGAGATTCGCTCAAAGCGACCTGCACGCACTCCTGACCAGGGAAAAAAGGGTGCTGGGCTACATGCAAGAGCGCGAAGCGATGGATAAGTGAGCGGCGAGGAACGACAGAGATTCCAGCACGCAGATTGATGGTGGCGAAGTGGAAGTCCTTCGTTTGGTTTTTTGACTCTTGTTCTCCGAAGACGCAGTTTCGAAACGTTCGAGGACAAGCAAGTATGGGTGCTCTGGCCAAGCCACAGCCGCTGGCCAAGACAAGCCTAAATCCCTGAGCTATCGATAAATCAAGTGGCAAGATTCAGGCATAGATGCCTGCTACGACACTAGGAAAAAACCCAAAAAGGTTCAGAAAGGTATAGAAGTCGGAATGCTTGATGACGCTGTGGGAAGATGAAGTATGATATTATTGTGCTCTGTACTGTCGAGATATCTCTGCTGGAGATAATGTGTCCCATGGCACTCTACCCATCATGACCGTCTTGGTCCGTCGTAAAACCCATGGACGTCCCCATACACACCCATGTATCGTATCAGACATTAACGCCATGCAGATGCAGAATGTTCTTTTGATGATCGCAGGCAATCAGCCAGTGACGCTCTGCTGTCTATGAGTCGCCCACCCTATCAAGCCAATCCAGCCATGCGGACCTTACGAACTCCACATAATCGTTACTACAGGGAAAACCAACGTCAAGCTAATATGACCCTACGCGTGCTGTGGTACTGTTGAGAAGGCGAGAAAAGAAGTTTCCGCCCGGAACACCGGTTCTAGCTTTTTTCGCTCGCTTATCTTCGTAGCTCTGCAGCCTGGATAGGGAAGTCTTCGGGTGCAGTTCAGCACCTTCAATGTGCACCAACATGCTCCCATCACGCGACTCGACACCATGCATGCACAGATCATCATTTGATTCGTAGATCTCATCCAAACTTTCGGTGTCAGGCGAGGAGCTCGAAGTGCTACTGCGACTGGGCGGCGACAGCGACGGAGTCCGCGACGCACCCCGTGATGACAATGAAGAAGTGTGACTATAAGAGCGTGCGTGAGAGTAGCTTTCAGTTGCATATGGTGAGTATGACTGCGGATGATATTGGTGATAGTAAAGCTCCTTCTCACGTAGCCTTTGGATGCGAGCTTGTTCTTCCATGGCTTGATATTCGCGGATGGGAGCTAGGAATGGCTCAAGGTGATAGTACAGATCTTCTGGTCGAATCCTTAGGTCCCAATCAAGAAGGAAAAGGAGCTGCTTCTCCATCAAGTTCACCTCAGTGATGGAAAATCCGAAATTTGGATAACCACGAACTGAGGTGTAACGAGCCCAGTGCTTGTTCTTCGGTGATGAGTCGTTGAGATTCTTCGCAGCAAGAATCAGAGATGCGAGAAAAATTCTGTGTACGGTGCAGCGCATGCCCTTAGCAACGGCAGGTAATCTGGACTTCAGCCTTGCGAGATAAACAAGAGAAGTCATTAGCGTTGGCACCTGAACGTGAGATCGCTCCACAAGCGATGTAATGAACGCCTCAACAGACGGCAAGGCCGGTTCAGCTGAGACGCCTTGCGGTGGAGTGTCCGGTGGAGACGGGAGGGACGATGCACTCTGTTGCGCAGCATCGCATTTGATGACCTGACTCGCTTTGCGTGCGAGGTAGCTGATCATTTCCTTGGAGACCGGCAGCTGGACAAAATAGTCCAGCGCAGCCTTGTTCTGGTCCATAGTAGGTGTCGAGAAATTCATAATGATTTATGGCGATTGAGCTCAGAGATGACGGCAGCCTGACAGAATATATAGGCGGCCGGGGTCGGTATTGTCAACAACAGGAATGGGACGACAATAGATCGGATGTCGTGCAAATAGTTGTGATGGTTATTGTCCAGTCACACAATAATAGCAATGGCTTGGGGAAGGAGTGAAATGACTCTTGAAGATTAGGATTAGATTAAATGAGAGTCGTTCCACGGTCTTCGAGAGTTGAGGCTGTGATCAGTGGCCAAAACGAGGCGATGAACTATGGACGTGTCCGACCGGCGGATTCCAAGAAGTTCCAAATGAAGTCAAGTATTAGACTGACACTTCCAGGAGATCAAGAGAGTGATCTTGGCTGGGACTGCACGAGGGCGCAGTTCGAAGCTGAAGGTGAAGTGTCGACGGCGAGGAACGAGGCGAAACGAGAGTGCTGCCGCGTGGTTGTCGTCCTCGTTGAGCGGAATCGACGAAGTAGCGTACCGGTCAAGGCAAAGGATTTATCCAGATCCTGATGTAGGAAGTCGAGCTTTCGAGAAGGGCGACTTTTCCTACTAAATAGATCTGTCGAGAGCCCCTAGCGGGCAAAAGGGGACTGCTGCGCTGCGTGTGTTCTTTTGGAGATGCTCCCCAGAATTTTTGGGCCTCGATCGGCTCGCGGATCGCTGATTGGCTTGCGGCGTGGCTTGCAGGGCCCCTGCTGTTTGACTTGTCGCGCGGACTGTCAGCCAAGGGGCTGCGGTTGGCTGTCTCACGAGGCCCTAGCGACCTGTCTCTGCCTGTCCACCCGTTTCAGGGTTTCAAGAGTTGGCCCGTCTGTGGCCAACGAGAAGTGCTAGGCCGGCTGAAACGCTGGACACTCGAGTGGATGTCGTCCAAACGTTCGAGAGGACCGATAAGAATGTGCTGCGCGTGGAGGGAGCAGTCGTGCTTGGTGACTCCCAAGTGCTGCGTTCCGGTGCCCTTTTTGCCTGCAAGGCTCTGCAGGGCTAGCGGAAGGGACGAAGAAAGGAGTGCACCGAGTTGTGCCGTACCAGGAGAAGTGATTGCCGGCCGCTGGGTTTCGGCCTAGTCATCGACGTGCAGACGTGTGGGCTGGTACTTTTGCCCCTCGCTGATCCAACAATCTCGTCGGATACGGAGGAGAAGAAACGCGATGTATGAAGTTTCGTGAAGATGTGGTAGGTGCTGTGGACAGAGAGGTCTTGCACGGAGGCGTCATTTCAATATATCATGCGCTCTTTCGGCCTTTCCTGCCATCTGTCTCGAGCAGGCTGGACTTCGCCATCGGGTGACGGGCATGACCTGGAAGCGTCGCTCCCAAGTCCGGGCGATCGCCTCCCCCATCGGCTTTGCACGACGCGAAAGTCTGCGAAGGTTGGGCCCTCCGCCACCTAGTGCGCACCGGGTGCGCGCACTGAGAGCCAGGGGACGCCCTGATGTGGCATAGCCTGGGAAAAATGGCACAAAAGATGCATCGAGGTGGTGGCTGGTGGCACTTGGCGACCGGCCATCTCCAGACCGAGGCTTGCCGCACGCCACTGCACAAAGTCTCGCCCCGACCGTGTACCAATCTGAACAGACATCTGGACCTGTTCGACATTGCTGGTTGAGAACGGTGCGCGTTCACAGAATGGTGTATGGCCTGCACGCAAGGGCTGCACTCAATTTGCAGCGTTTTCGTGCCGCTACGCTGAGCTACCACTGTACAGGTACGTCCTTGGTTCATGGCGAACCGCACTTGACGGCAACGTGAGCAAGCGACTCGTCGCTCGCGTAATCGTTTCGAAGCAATATTTCGATCATGGATCTTTAAGCACACTCGTTTCGTTTCTCACGTGATGGCGGAGGATCTATCACGCAGAACAATACGTCTAAGACAACGCAGCCTCTTGTCCAATCACGCGGCCTAGCTGTCGGCGTACGCAACAGTCCCGCCTGATGGGGGCGACGAAGCGCTGCACTGCCTCTTCTCTCAGCTTCACGATGCACTCCGCGTATGATCAAGCGCAGGCAGCCACCACTGGAATTGCCGTTGAGTTCTCCAATTTTGCTGCGGAGCCTCCATGACTACGTCGTCGCTATTTCGCTGCATAAATTTCGACCAACTGCATCTCTCCAGAGCTATCTGAGCCGACAAAAGATGCTTGGCACGCACATTTAAACCTTTTTCAGCATACGTAAGTGCACATGATTTTTGACAGAATTAGCGTCTTGAGCAATACCCTTTGTGTGCTTATCGACGAGCTCCAGCCTCTTTGCCTCCATCGTGACGCCGTCTGTCTGGCTATGTAGCCTCGTGATGGTATGGAACTTACCGCCTAACTTAACAGAGATTCACGATCAGATGTACTGCTTTTGCTTTTGCTTTTGCTTTTGGCTGTATTCAAGTCTGCTCGCATGGGTACCGAGAGTATCGACTGAGGTACTCCGATGGCTGGCCTCGACTCGCGATGCCAAATCAACTTCGATTCAAGCATTTTTGCGGATACCAAACTTTTTCTTTCTTTAAAAAAAGAAAGGAAGAAAGAGCGAGAGAGAGAGAGAGAGAAGAAAAGAAAAGAATAAGAAAACCCTCCCAAAAGCAAGCCCAACCTTATTGTACCTAATAAATCATCTTGTGCTTGAGTGAAGTTACAACGTCCAATCTGTCCTGCCATTGCCTCACCTTTCATATCTTGAGTTCCAAAGTTCCAAAAAATAGTTCTTCAGGCTCCCTAAATGTTTTGCCACAGTCAATCAGAATCAAGTTGGCTCACTAGTTAGCATCTCCTGCTTCCAAGGCACCTAAGGGATCTGGTATGGAGGGGATATAAGCGCATTCTTGATTATCATATTTGTTTCATCATTTGAAGGCCGAAAAGTACCAAAGCTTTGCAGCTGAAAAAGGAACGGACAGGGGTTTGGTCCGGCTTGAAAATGCTCATTGCTGTTTTGATTGGCATGACGTATTCTTCGCGAGGAATATAGGAGGATTATTTTCCGCTTGAGCTTAGCATCAAGAACGAATTGTAAGATGTCATGCGTACACGAATTCGTCAAGCATAATCATCGCAAAGAAATTGACAAGTAGAAATTGTCGAGGTCAGCAATTCGAAAAAAAATCACATTGCTAGTATTGTAGCCCTAGCATCACAGGGTATCTCAAAGATAAAGGAAAGTACAAAAGTTCAATCTGTCAGTGACAGATATAGAGCTTCAAGCGAAATCCTCGTCCCCAATAGGATTGAGGAGGCTGTGACGCTCAATGACCTCGTGATTCCTCTCTTCCATCCTGCCATGATGTACAGTTAACACAGCGTTGCGCCTTTTCAGAAATATATTTCCTGCAATACTTGCACTTAACTTGCCTCTTGATAATGTTGTCAGAAGCCGCCCAACTATAAGTCTTCGCTATCAGGAACAATGCGACCGCAAGCACCAGGAATCGCAAGACCTTGTCCACAAAATTACCCCAAGCCCAGACCACAGCTCCATCATCTAAAGCTTGCTGAACTGTGTTATATACTTGATTGGCGTGATGACCTTGTCGCAAAATCGTAAAACGCTCGTCAAGGTTCCGAGATATAAACGGGAGGAGTGAAATGATAGGAAGGATGATGTCAGTAACAAGTGAGTTCGCAACGGCAGTAAACGCAGATGCAAAACTGTGCAAAATCGGTTCAGCTCAAAGATATGGACAGCAGTTTTCCTTCGTGACCTACATTAGACCAACAGCTACTTCAAGCACATTGTCCCTCAACGCGAAGTTTGAGAAAGCTTCCCACAAGCTCTTTGCCCGACCTTGAACCTCATGATAGCTGCCCGTCCAACCATGCTCATTCTGCAAAGAATCATGCTCAAGCTCCTCAAGTCGCGGCATATCAATAACCAATAGGATGTAGAGATATTTGACGAAAGACAATCGAGTGTAGCCAAACTTCAGTCTGGCTCAAGACAAGTCCTGATAGGTTTATACGGTGGACTCATTTCAACAGAGTCCATTTTACGCTTCGCGTCCGCGCTCCTGGAACTTTTTCGAAAAGCCCACCGCAAATGAATATCAAGGACTACCCAGCCTTTGCCCAAGCTGAACTACTATTATGTCGTTATCGGTACCGCAGGCGCCAAATGCCGGCTTGTTCAAGCCTGGCTACCAAACGTAGGAGTCTTCATGAAGAATTGCTCTAAACGAAGCAGCAGTTAACCAAGCGCAGATACGATGCCGAAGATGCAGCTGTTCTGCGTAATATCGACGCGTGTCGTACAATAGCTGCAACAGTACAGACTTCTTTGGGCCCTTATGGTAGGAATAAAATTGTTATCAACCACCTACAGAAAATGATCCTTACGAACGATGCCGCCACCATCCTCAAGGAACTTGAAGTCGTTCACCCCGCTGCTAAGCTCATGGTAATGGCCTCACAACAACAGGAGGCTGAGATGGGCGATGCGACAAATATGGTGATCATATTCGCTGGAGAGTTATTGAAGAAAGCCGAAGAACTACTTAGAATGGGCTTGAAGACTAGCGATATCGTGGTTGGTTACGAGAAAGCTCAGGACTTCGCAATTAAGGCACTGGAAGAGTTGGAGATCGACAAAGTGGAAGATATGCGGAGTCAAGAAGAGCTAAGCAAGGCTTTACGAACCGTCATCTCGGCCAAGCAAAGCGGCAGTGAGGATGCGCTTGCGGACCTAGTGGCGGAAGCTGTGCTTGCAGTGTTGCCGAAGAACCCTGCCAACTTCAACGTGGACAATATTCGGGTGGTGAAGATTTTAGGCGGCTCAATAGAGCAGTCTAAAGTGATCAAGGGCATGGTCTTTGGACGAGAACCGGACGGAATTATCAAAAAGGCTACCAAGGCCAAAGTCGGCGTTTTTACTTGTCCTTTGGACATTTCACAAACAGAAACCAAAGGCACGGTGCTACTAAAAAACGCAAAGGAAATGCTTGAATTTACAAAAGGTGAGGAGAAGCAGATGGAGGGTATCATTAAAGAACTGTATGACTCCGGCCTCAGAGTTGTTGTCGCTGGGTCAACAGTTGGCGAGCTAGTCTTGCACTACCTCAACCGCATGGGCATTCTTGTAATCAAAGTCCTATCGAAGTTTGAGCTGAGGAGGTTATGTCGTGTTGTTGGCGCAACACCGTTGGCTCGACTAGGTGCGCCTATGCCTGATGAGATGGGCTCAGTCGACGTTGTAGAAACAATCGAGATCGGCGGAGATCGCGTCACTGTTTTCAGGCAAGAAAATGAAGCTACGAGGACCGCAACTCTCGTGCTTCGTGGCGCAACACAGAATCATCTCGACGACGTAGAGCGAGCGATCGACGATGCTGTTAACGTGGTCAAAGCAATTACAAAAGACCCACGGCTCGTTCCGGGCGCAGGTGCAACAGAAATGCAGCTTATTGAACGAGTGACAGCATTTGCTGACAAGACTCCGGGCCTTTCTCAATACGCAATACGCAAATTTGGCGAATCATTTGAGGTCATACCACGAACTCTCGCCGAATCAGCTGGTCTCGATGCCACCGCAGTATTGTCCAAGCTGTATACAGCACATTCTGCACAAAAGGATCGTGGCAAAGGTGACAAGTATTGGTGGTGCAAAGGTGTAGACATTGAAAATGAAGATGGTACTGGAGTGATGGATGCGGAAGAAGAGGGTATTTTGGACCTCCTCGTCATCAAGACATGGGCTATAAGGCTGGCAGCAGAGGCGGCAAGAACGGTTCTAAGTGTGGATCAGATCATTGTTGCTAGACAGGCAGGAGGCCCGAAACCTCCTGGCCCGAATCCAAACTGGGATGAGGACTAAGAGTTGCGCTATGTAAAGCCAGGAGCAAACAAAAACGCAATTTATATCCGGGTAGGATAGCATTAACCTAATTGGTCAAGCTCAACATGAGTGCGAAGACATGCTTTTGTGATAAGTTTCCCGTGGCATAAGGTGGACTCATCTCCAGCTTAAGCCACGTGCACCTGAGAAAGCGCGTGCACAGTACCCAATCCCAACCTTTGTTCCTTTTTTTTGTTTGCAATGTCACGGTAAAAGCGCATCACGCATCGGCGCTTGGGTGAGAGAGAGTCAGAAGATCACCTCCTTTCTACAAAAAGGGCTTGGGCCTTGTTGGCTTCCGAGCGGTGTCTTCGTCGCACCTTGTAAATTTATTTTGCTGCATCTGCCTTTGCACTTTCACGTCAAGCGCTCTATCTTTGCGTTAAAGCATCTCTTAACCGTCACATGTCCTCGAAGATGTCGAAGATCTCGCTAGGAATAGCGGCTGCTATCGGCGCTGCGACTGGAGCCATCGTAACTGCAGGAATATATGGGGAAAAGCGAAAAGTATCGACGCCACCATCAATAACCTCTTCGACGACAGTGTCATCACCATCTGGTACATCTCCCCCTGCGCCGATGCCCGCACTAGGCCATGGGCAACGACCGCTTGCCAACCTACAAACTCCCGTCGATCCGAACGGCCTTTTTCAATATGGGTTTCCTGGTCCTGTTGCTGACCTTCGGCCCGCCTCTTCCCTCACATCAAGTTTCGATCGTCGCACGAGGAACCCATCGTGGGTAGCAGAACATATTACCAGAGAATCACTTGCTGCTTCGAATGGTGATAGGAAAAACTCGGTGTTTACTGAAGATACATCGATCCCTGAAAAATTTCGGGCGAAACTCAAGGATTATTTTCGTAGTGGCTACGATCGGGGGCATCAGGTACCAGCTGCGGACGCGAAGTGGAGCCAGGAGGCAATGGATGCTACTTTTGCATTAAGCAACATGTGCCCGCAAGTCGGCGATGGGTTCAACAGAGACTATTGGGCACATTTTGAGGACTTTTGTCGACGACTTACCGTCTCCTATCCATCAGTGCGTATAGTCACTGGTCCACTCTATCTACCCAAGCGTGATCCTTCAGATGGGAAGTGGCGTGTTTCATACGAAGTC
Organism: Verruconis gallopava; assembly: GCF_000836295.1. Taxonomy (NCBI): domain Eukaryota; kingdom Fungi; phylum Ascomycota; class Dothideomycetes; order Venturiales; family Sympoventuriaceae; genus Verruconis; species Verruconis gallopava. The sequence continues at coordinate 442,632 of NW_015622159.1, forward strand.
ATCGGTAATCCGCCTAATGTTGCGGTACCAACCCACTTCTACAAAGTCATATTTGGGGAGGATGGGCGAGTTGGTGGCAATGTTGCACTAGCGGCGTTCGTGCTTCCCAATGCCCCTATTCCAAACGACAAGCCTTTGAGCGATTTTGAAGTGCCTCTCGAAGCGGTTGAACGGGCTAGTGGTCTCGAATTTGCTGAGAAACTACCAAGCACAAGACGGAAACAGCTGTGCAAGGAAGTCAACTGCAGCATTATTGTCAAAGAGTACAAGGACAGGCAAAAGATGATCGGTCAGTATGCACAAGGGAAGGAGAAGCTTTCGATTCCAGCGCCATAAATTTCAGCCCAACTTCACCCTTTCCATCCTTTTTATAAAGCAAGGACTTTGTGGCATTCATGCATAGCGAGGAACATTTTTGGATTACCTTATGTTTTGACTCATTCTGTCTATTCTATAGAAAATTGAGAAGCTCGATTTTTATACTGCTGTCAAGGGCAACTCCCATAGATCCAATTACTCGAAGCCTCGTCCGCGGGCTCACCTGTACTCTTTCATCACAATGTGATAACGCTGTAGATAGCCACACAGCCATAATAGTCTATAGCTTAACAAATCTTCCACGGCTCCAGGTGACTGTTCTCTATAGACTGGATTGAGTAGTTGACCCAAGGCGAATTGAAGATCCTCAAAGACTCCGTGAAGTTGTCCAACGCTTCAAGTACCATCTGATGGGAGCTTCTGAAGGAGAAATATCGAGACGAAAGTATGCGAGAAGGGGTTGCTGATTGGTCACTAGCCGGGGTTCGAAATATCTTGTGATCCTCACTCGCATATTCTTCGCAAGGCGCCAATGCGCGTGTGAGGATTTAGCAGACGTACGCCCTGACAATTTGTATTTGCGCAGTTGCGCAAAATTATGGCTTGAACGAGACACTTATACTTAAGCAATGCGACTCCCCGTCGACCTAACTCAACTACTTTGCAACAATTTTTCAGAGTACCCGTTGACTAACCAGAGCACCTAAGCACAAAATGAACGTTACACTTGGTTTCACGCATTTGGATAGCAGACGAAACGAAACGGAGCTCCCACCGGTTAACCCGAATGAATTCAACGATGAGATCTATCTCTATTTGATGCAGCTGCACAAACTTCAAATGCAACAGAGACATAGTACCGATTTTCCTCAGATTCCAGACCATGTTCAGCAAGCACGCAATCTTGTCTCTGCCTTCTTAAGCTTCACTGATAAATTCGTGGAACGTGCGATCGCGATTCAAATAGAATGCGATCAATGCCAATTAACATACGAACAGTTGTCATTCGAGCATTCAACGAATGACGATCATGCTCGTATATATCGCGCGGCGGTACGTCTTAACAATTTGGTTGATGCTCATGCATCGCATGAGCCCGCAGATCAGGAGGGATTCTTCTTGGCCAAGTTATCATGTTCTATTGTTCTTGGGAAGCTTCAAGCCAGTGAACGGCTATCTTGTCTGATGACAGAAATTCCAAACAATGTTTGGAGCTCGAGAAGACAACAAGATGGAGAAGTTCCCCCAACCTCTGATGAGACATTGCGGTTAGAATGGAAAAAGTTACAAAGTGATCTCAAAGCTTTGTATCATCATTATCTATATGTTTTGAGATGCATGGAGGTAGTGGAAGAGTCAAAAACTGACCGTACGCGCGAGCAAGCCATTGCAAAAGTTCGATCAGAGCAGCTCAGTTTCGAGGATCGGGTAAAGACAATTATATCCAGAAGGCCTAGCGAGATTGCTTGTCAGGATGTTCCCTCCCATCACGTCTTGAAGAATACTACGGCTCCAGGAAAAAAGTCGCGTGATTTTACACTGAAGATGCCTATTCGGACCAGATTCGAAAAGTCCGATACTCTGGTTAAGTCATCGGAAGATCACGCCAAGGTTGCAAGAGAAGCCTGTGATCGATTTCTAGATAGCCTGAAAGGCTTCTCTCGCAGTACGGGCAATATTCAAGACTCCCCATCTGGTTCCGATTGCTCCGATGAGCAATCTTCATGTTTGGCTGTATCAGATGGTGAAACTACAAACAACAGCACAATTCCCCACCAAGATACATTTGCTTCGCTGTCAAAGTCATGGATACTCCTTAGGACGGCACAGTCAAGGGATCATTTAGGTGGTCTTAGCAGTAGTGAGGAAGCTACAGAAGGACCAAGCGGTGACAACCATAGAAAGCGCAAACATCAAGGGGCTCTGAAAAAAGGTCAAGCCAGTCGCAGCGTTGCCCACGAAACGTCAGCTTCGGGCGGCTTCGAAGAAGAAGTGGAGGGCGGAGACTCAGGAGAAAACAGCGAAGATGAAGACAATGATAAAGGAAGAAAGAAGCAAAAGTTGCCAGTGGAGGGCGAATCGAGAGGGTTTGCTTGTCCATTCTTCAAGCGTAACCCAGAAAAGCATGCTAAGTTGCAGACATGCTCATCAACAGTATTCTTAACTATACACCGTCTTAAGTACGTCAGCATACCAAGCAACCACCCCAGGTTTTGGGTTTTAAAAAAGACTAATTAGGGCCAAGAGAGCACCTGTATCGTCAACATAGATTACCTATTCACTGTCCTCGATGCCTTGATCAGTTCTCCACGACCCACGATCTAGATAACCATCTCCGCCAAGACAATCCATGTGAACGCAAAGATGGCCCGCATTATACTGGTTTTGGTATAGATAAGGAGCGTATTTTACGTAACCGGAAACGAAACGCGAATAACGCTGAAGGATGGAAAGAAATTTACCGCGTGCTCTTTCCAGATGACAAAGACGACGAAATTCCTCCTCATTGTAAGTTGTACCGTAAGTCGAGCCATACATTACTAAAGTCTAGCTATAGATCACGATAAACAGATAAAATCAATTCTATACTATAATTCATTGGTTAAAAAACAGCTTTGCAAACGACTACCCATCCTGAGCGGAAAGAACCATGAGCTTATAGATCCGGCTATTACTCTCAATCGGGATAAGATGAACGAACCCCAACTCCTCAGTATAATCAACGAATCCCTATCGAAGGCTTTGAAGGAATTCCAGTTAACATCGATCACAGAAGGTGCTGAGAATAACATCATCAATAGGTCTCTTGAAGTCAGTGACCAAGACTTCGTAGACCCAAACTCCAGTCGTCATTCTCCGCAAAAATTGAATGGTAATGACCCTAACGAGGAACATAAGGTCCAAAACAAGCCTGAGGGATACAATGATCCTGTCAGCAACTCTGGGTTGCTGTCTGGTCAAAGTGGCTCGCTATATCCAATGGAGCAGGTCGCGCATGAAGACGACTGGTTCAAAAGTACATTGGACTTTCCATATGACTATTGGGGATTTCAACATCCTTTCTGACGTGGAATGAATTCTAAACTTAGTCATCCACGGGTGTGATCCCTTAAAACCCTTTTTTCGGGCTAGATATGGCCGTCAAACTGCAGAGATGATTGCATAGCAGAACACTTCTGCTTAGAGCAGAAGGAGCGGTTTTAGATTCGATGAGTATTTAGTTCTGAGAACTTTTTACTTCGTTCATAGCATTATTCTCCCATGTTCAAAACTGACAGCATGTGGTGGCACTAACCAAGACTTCGTACTTTGCACATGTGCATTGAGTGGGCGCCGCTCATCAGGGGATATTATACTACTTATCCATTCTTCTGACTAGAGAAGTACGATCTCCTGTTTTTCGTAAATATCACCCCAAATTTCAATTTCTCCCTTGCTATTCAAGAAACTGGAGCTGTACTTGCTCACGTAGGGTGGGATGATTGACAAGCCCACTCGGCGATAGTGGTCCTTCTCTTTAGCTTGTTGTAACAGCAAACATCTAAGATAACCCGCGGGATCTTTGTAAGCTGGTACCAAGTATATGATCCCTTGCTGCAAACGAATGCTTTCAATATCGTCTTGAGGGCTGTCCAAATATACTATTGGATGCATCTTTTTAGTACGAGTTGCCAGCCTCGGGCCTCCCTCCGCTAGGCTCCAAGTGTATGTCTCATCTCCATATAAACGAGTAGAAACATCAAGCTGCACTTTAACTATTTGGCATCTGAGCTTGAGCGATGCGTTTGGTTCGACTTGGCCAAACTCGCTCTTTTGCTTTGGCTTGATACTGATACGACCGATGGAGATCAGCAAGTCCTTAGATGGCACGATATCGCCGCATTTGATTCCTTGCGGCGCATCGATTGCAGCCCAGGAGAAGCTCGGGATATCACGTTGTGGTCTTCGGGATGGGTACTGAAATTTTTCGTTCTTGTATACCGTCTCAACACGCCATAAAAGCTGGCTTGCCAAGAAGGTCTCCCAGATGCCCGCGACATATTTGACCTGTGTTTGCCTCTGCTCTGCGATCTGTTCATGAAAGAGCTCTGCAATCCCAGCGAGAGCAATTAATTTGTCCGATGGCTTTGTCAGGCTAGTTTTGGAATATCTTTCAACGATGCTTTTCCAGTTGGCATGTGCCTCAGTCTCCATTTGCGAGGTCAAGGCAGTGAAAGCCTTCAGTCGAACTCGGTCCTGGACCAAGCCATTCTTGTGACCCAATCGGGAGATCCCATCGGCCGATGCCTCTGACGCGTCGAGCTCGGCACATTCCCATGCAACTTGATCCTCGCAAAAGTGTACTACCCGAGGAGCTAGGAGCCGTTCTTGTAGAACCCAGGCACGAGTATTGACGGGAGCGTTATCCACTTTCAGATCCCAAAACCCAGGGTCTACAACCCTGCACCTTCTCACGAGCGAGCCGAAATGGCCATGTGCATGTTTATCGCCTTTCTTATTCAAACCCAGCCTGTTTGTCTCAGTGTTGACATTGACCTCTGATTCCCATAGGTTACGAGGTTCGCGATATGAGTACAGTCCTTGGCTACCATCCGCAGCCGCCGTCGCCGAGATATTGCAGTATGAATTACGATAAACCTTATACATTTGGACGGATTCGCGTTCCCAATCTGCAGCATCGTCCTGCTTGATGCAGAGAGAGTCAATCCAAATATAATTGACGTCATCACCAAGACGGCGCGCAAAGCTGATAGCCTGTCGAAATGTTCTTGGGAGCTCTCTGATGTCCAATCCAGATTTGAAAAGATCAATATTCGACGTGTTCAGAGAGAAAAACTTGGCCGCTTTTCCCCAACAATGGCTTAAAGTAACATAGTTACCTTGCATCTTTTTCGTGGCCGTTTCTACGAGTCGAACTTGATTTTCTTCCACAAGTTCCGTCCACTCGACTGAACTCATGCCTCTGAATGCAGGCTTGCGGATATTCGGGTTCGTCGGTGCCTTTTCCAAGGGCTTAATCGACCCTTTTGGGTTCAGCTCAATTAGCCGCGTAGGATAAAACTCAGGTCCAACCATTAAACTACTCGTCGACTCTCGTGACTGCGTCCTGTGGTGATATCCAAATCCTCTGACCAGAGATGACGTAGAGCATTTGCGATGCTTAGTGATGCAGTTGTTGATCCAATACTTCGTCAACTGAAGAACCTCGTCAGAGTCTAAGCGATCACTTGTAGGTGTGTATCGATAGTCTTGACGAGTGTAACACTGAGCTAGATGGCTGATCAGCATGTGCTCTCGGCGATCAGTGTGAGATACTTGCGTGTTTGCTCAAGCACCAGAGTCGATATCCGAGGACCACTACTGATTTTGAAGTTCAAGAGATAGAAAAGCTCGTTGTCCTTGACCAACTCTGATAGAAATGCACTAAGAAACCTCCCTTTTCTCTGACGAGTGACCATCAGACTGTCCTGGAAAGGCTTAGTATGAGCACGCGTATGACCCTAGCCTACTTTTCTTACCCTACGGGTTTCAGAGTATATTAAATCCTCCCAAATTCGTCGGCAGATCGAGCAGCCCATATCTGCAGATGCCTTAAGGCTGCCTTCGCTATCATGGTGATCAAAGCGCAGATCAAAGGAACCTATGAGTTGCTGTCCAGTCTGACCGCGAAGCATGCCAAAGCATGTTGGGCAAATCATCTCTTATCATTTGCTGCGAAGGTCAAATATTTGAAATTCCGCCGCATAACCGTGGTCATCTCCTTACGCAGCCTGATCTGCCTCGGGAAATGATACAGAAGTATACGTGGGATATAACAATATAGGGACGTGGTTATAAGGATGTAGCAGAGAGCGGGGTTGTCTCTCATTAAGCGAACTTTCTCCATCTGAGTAAGACGGAAATCATTTAAAGACGCAGGATCTCAGCACACCATGCTGTTTCAGCTGCCAGGGTAAGTCAGAAGCGATCCTAACTGGTTAGAAGGCTCTGATGTTCCTTGTCTGAATGTTACCCTAGCATCGCTAGCTTACGCTTTGTATACGTTTCCTAGCATCTGCTGGTCAAATCATTCAAGCTGAAGTGGGGTAGTAAGAAAGGCTATCTCATTTCTCGCAGCATCACGATTGATTTCTGGAGATTTCAGTTCGGGAAAGACGAGCAATTCCATTAGTCAAGTTTCCATATACTCGAACAAAAATATCATTACCCCGGGTTCAGGTATGGAATTTGAAATTGACGACTGGTTGAAATATCCCATTCATACTGGTGATGCCCCGAAAATTCGATTCGCGCACGACGTCATCAAAGAAGACCTAACGAAAGAGGAGCTACTCGACTTTCCGGCCTTCAGCAACTGGATCAAGACCCTAAAGAGCTCTTTCGAACGACAACAAATTCCAACGCACGCGTTTGCAGACAAGAGAGTCTATCTACGAAGCATTGAAATTCAATCCATAGATAGGAAACCAAGAGGAGACAAATCAAAGGGTGATCTATTGTTTGTCAAGCTAAATGCTGATATCTCCAACGATGAAGGCAAGAGACTGCCTGGTATTGCCTTTCTCCGAGGCGGCAGTGTCGCTATATTGATGATCGTGAGACCTTCAGACTCGCCGGATGAACGTTACGTTATCATGACGGAACAAGCACGAATCCCTGCTGGGAGCCTATCCTTCAAGGAAATTCCCGCTGGTATGATTGACAAGGCGGGAGACTTCAAAGGAGCAGCGGCACAAGAAATAGAACAGGAGGTTGGGATAAGGCTGAGACCAACAGATCTAATCGACATGACGGAAAGAGCTACAAGAATGGACTCCACTAAGAAAGAGAAAATTCAAAACGCTATATATCCAAGTCCAGGAGGCTGTGATGAATTCATCAACATATATCTTTGGGAACGAGTAAGGCCACGTTTGGAAATTGAAAGTTTGAAGGAAAACTTGAGAGAAGCTGGTGACAGGGCAGTATTAGAAAGCATCAAGGTTACCTTGGAACCATACGAAAAGTTAGTGGAAGTGGGAGCTCGTGATGCCAAAACTCTTGCAGCTTGGTCCCTTTATGAGTATCTCAAACGTGTGGATCCTGACCTGCTTAAGGATGTAGATGAGAATCCATTTTGATTGCGTGGGTTGTCCATATAATTGCTGTCTTCTTATCAGGAATCTTTTCCTGAACCGTTATGTTAGGAACACTTTCCCGATACCGACTAGCTTCACTAATGTAAGCCACTTCGGAAGGGTTGAGCTTCCTAGAGCAGGGGAATAATGTATAACTAGGGCTTATTGAGGAAGGACTGCAATAAGATAGTTATATTTATAACTTAGAGTAGTCTAAGCTTCAATAGTATAAGAATATATTTAAACTAACTACTAGGTAAACTAGATAGTTAAATTATAGTGAGCGTAGACTTGGGTTTAGCCCTCCTTATGTTACGAGGTAACATGGTGATCACGTGAAGGGAGAGCGATCATGTTGATCATTCATGATCGAGGTGATCAGTCTGCATAAGCGAAAGGTTGTGATTCGCTCAGAAGGATTGAACGAATCAGGAATGCAGTTAGTGATCAGTCTGATCATTCATGATCAGAATGATCGCTGAGAATCAGGCAACAAGGACACTGGAACAAAGGTCTATATAAACATCCTGTCCCTACTGGCATTACACCTCTTTGTGATTCAACTGTCTAGTTTACCTAGTAGTTAGTTTGAATACATTCTCATACTCTTGAAGCTCAGACTATTCTAAGTCATAAACATAACTATCTTATTGTATTCCTTCCACAATAAGCTCTTGTTATACATTGTTCCTCTGCTCTAGGAAGCTAAACCCTTCCGAAGTGGCTTACATTAGTGAAGCTAGTCGGTATTAGGAAAGTATTCCTAACAAAAGTTGAATCACCGAACCATTGGATAGGGCAAGGAACAATATCTTATGTCTACTGTCTCTAAGAGAAGTAGCGGAAGTCAACAACAGTCTGGTCCACCAAAGAAGAAGGTTGAGGTTACTTCAAGTACCAGTGCTGCTGGGCCATCGACACACAGAGCAGCAGTACCTCCGCCACCTCCGCCACCACCAAGAGATCCGGAAGTCCTACCAGACGCTCAATTGTTTGACGACTCAGATCCATCCGATTCAAATTCTGATTCTGGAAGCGAGAACCTCTTTGACGACGACATGGCTCGACCGAAAGTGAATCCACCTGAACCCTTTAAGGGGGAACGATCCAAATATGAAGCTTTTAGGTCTCAGCTTAGGATTTATATTTATTGGAACCAGGATAAGCTCGACTCTGAGGAAAAGAAAGTCATATATGCTGTATCCTACTTAAGGGGAAGCGCATACACTTGGATCCAGAGACGGGTTGATCAATACATCTTGAAGAAAGGAGACGTTCCATACAATGTCAAAAGGATCTTCCAGAGTTATTCAGTATTTATAGGAGAAATAGATCAGTACTTTCAGCGAGTTAATGAAGCTTATCTAGCTGAAAAGAAGTTATTGGAACTACACTAAAAGTTAGATGCAAGTTCCTATGCGGTCGAATTTGAGAAATGGGCGGCAATTTTAAAATGGAATGACGACGCACTTCGAATAAAGTTTTTTGCAGGACTCAAACCAGAAGTCAAAGCTCAGCTACAGCTTAAGGAGAAAGAAATATCTACCCTTACTAAGCTCATTGAATCTACAATTAGGGTCGATTCCATCTTATTTGAAAATAAACTTGACAGGCAAGGAAAGACGCCCAGATACCAACCCAATCACGGGAGACCACGACGTTCTACAGATTACTATGGACCGCAGCCTATAGAGATTGATAAGCTCCAGAAAGGTGATCAAGCCCCAAGAAAGCCCAAGAATTTTAAGAAAAATTCGGGAAATTGTTTTAAGTGTGGCCAACCAGGACATTTTGCTCGAAATTGTTCGAAGCCTAAGAAACAATTAATCAAGGCTTTGAGAACTGGCGCGCAAGCATAGAAGATTGCTATGCTCAGGAAAGGCTCTCATAGTACTTACCGTTGGGGACCGAATCAAAACACGGGACCATGGGATGAAACGGCAATTCAGGGAATTTTGGAACGACACCCAGATGTTCGAACAAACATGGCTCATAAGTTCCATTGGGCGTTACCAATTAGCCATTACCAAGTCCAGGATTGTGGATTTTGGGAGCACAGTGAAAATAGGGACCCAGGAGAACCATCATGGGAATATCCTTATGGACCACCTAAGGTTTCGTTCACGCAAGTATAACGAATACTCCAGATTAAGGGTATTAAGAGCAACGATTGTCACGTGCATCATAAGCACCTTCCAATCAATCTCTGCACGGCTTGGGGATGCCAATGTCCAAGGCACTGAATACCATTGATGCAATGGGGAACCCTTAACGAAGAAAATATGTTAATTAATGTTGGACCATCACCATATGGAATCCAAAGTGCAATTGGAAATCTCGATCCTGAAGAAAATGAGTTGATGGAAAATATCTATAAATGTATCATAAAACTCATCTATATGACTGATGATTCGACAAGAAGGGCTATTATATAGGTTTTGCCTAAGAACCTGTACCGCATTGGATTTCAGATAAACGCGGACCCAGATTCTGAAGATCTGCAGAAGTTATATCAACTGAACCTGCAAATAACAAAAGTAATGTCCAACCCGGATGGAAGTTCCGAGGAATGGGAGTCAGGCGAAGAAACGCTTGATGACGGTGAAAGCGAGCACCCTTACTTCTCGGGAAACGAGGAGGTCGACTATTAAGGGGCGTAATAGTTGACTTTTGGAAGGAACCTCGAAGCCTCAGTAAGTTAGGGGAAGGCAAGCTGATGGTAGAAGTTGAGATCGCAGGCAACGCTACCATGGCCATGATTGACTCAGGAGCTACAGCGGACTTCTTGAGCAGTCGGTACGCACAGGAATGGGGTTTACCCTTACGCAAGAAGAAGGACCCATATCCACTTATCACTGCTGACGGAACTCCGATTGCTTCGGACCAAGGCATGGTTGAGTATGAGACAACCGTCGACATGACAATGTTAGGCAAAAAGGTTAGAAGGACGTTTGACGTCACTAACATTGGGGATTCGGATATCATCCTCGGATTGTCATGGCTCCAGGACGAAAGACCGCACATCGACTGGTCAACCTTAACTGTGTCTCTAGTTAAGGATCGATGTCCTGCCCAGGCCAGGAAGTGCACTGGAGGGTAGACGAGAAAGCTCATGCGGTAGAGTATATAAGATATAGAGGCGGTAGCTGTTTGTCAGCTCTAAGGGGAGCAGAAAACAGCGTTCCAAATTCCTTCGGAGTATAGGGAATTTGCAGAACTTTTTGAGAAGGAGACTCCAGAAGAAGCCTTGCCACCGCACCAGCCGTTCGATCACGAAATAGTGCTAAAAGAGGGATCCCAACTAAAAAGATTTGGTATCTACCCGCTCAGGGCAGATCAAAGAGAAGCACTAGATAAGTACTTGGATGAAAACCTAAAACGAGGGTTTATCGAAGAGTCCAAGTCTCCCGCGAGATATCCGGTATTCTATATACCTAAACCTGATAGCGGACTATGACTTTGTGTGGATTACAGACACCTGAACAGTATCACGGTGAAAAATGGCATGACGCTGCCATTAATCCAGGAGTTACGAGACCGACTCCAAGGAGCTTGATGGTTCACGAAGTTTGATATACCGGAAGCATTCCATCGAATTCGGATTAAGCAGGGTGATAAGTATAAGACAGCGTTTGGCACTCATCGAGGGCACTATCAGTACAGGGTAATGCCATTTGGGCTCACGAATGCCCCAGCTACCATGCAAGCATACATGAACCATATGTTGCGGGAACACTTGGACAAGTATGTTGAGGTCTATATGGACGACATATTAGTATACTCCTGGATGCTTGAAGAACACGTCGAACACGTCCGAAAGGTCTTGAAAGCGCTAAAGAAACATAACTTACGGCTTAAACCATCCAAATGCGAGTTCCATAAATAAAGAATCAAGTTTATTAGACTGATTATATCAGAAAAGGGATTAGAAGTAAATCCAGAAAAGGTCGAAAGAGTTAAGGAATGGCCTGAACCGCGAACGGTTAAGCAAGTTCAAGCATTCTTAGGATTTACGAATTATTATCGACAGTTTATCCCTGGATATTCAAGGATTGCAGTACCCCTTACTGAACTCACCAAGAAAAGGGAAAACGCTGGCGTCACTTCCCAGGAGTTTCAGTGGACCGAGGACGCTCAAAAGGCCTTTGACGAGCTTAAGAAATTGGTCACGACTACACCGGTACTACAATTGTTTGACGAGAAAAAGCCGATAAGAGTTGAGACAGATGCTTCCAAATATGCTCTCGGAGCGGTCCTAAGTCAATAGGACGAAGATGGGCTATGGCGACCAGTAGCCTATCACTCAAGAAAGTTTACAGATGCGGAAACTAGGTACTCCATATCAGATCAGGAATTGCTAGCAATCGTTGACGCGCTCAAACACTGGCGACATTATTTAGAAGGCACCAAGGATACATTCTTAGTCTTGTCAGATCACCAGAATCTCCGAAACTTCACCACTACCAAAGTATTGAATGGACGACAGTTAAGATGGTCATATGAATTATCGTCATTCAACTTCGAGATCAAACACCGGAGTGGGAAACTTAATGCTAACGCAGATGCATTAAGCAGAAGAACTGACTATGACAAAGGAATGGAGGTCAGACATGCTCTTTTGCGACAAGAAGGAGACTCGATGATACACCAAGTGGCATCTTTGATCAAAATCAACATACCTGAGATTCAGAGAATCCGAGTTGAACAGTCCAGAAGGGATTTCATTAAACAACATATGGACTACGATGACAAGCTACAAATCTATATGCATGAAGGGAAAATTATATTACCTCCGAATCTTGAGAAAGAATGGACACTTAAGTATCATGAACCACCCCTGCAGGGACATGCTAAAGCAGAAGAAGTCTTGGAAAGATTACGACGAAACTATTACTTTCCCAGGATGCGACAAAAGGTCTTTACTTGGGTTAGAGCTTGCCATTTATGCAAGAAAGCCAAGTATGAACGACATAAACCTTATGGGTTGCTCCAACCAAACCGAGCACCAGAGAGATCCTGGCAGGAAGTATCAATAGACTTCATTGGACCTTTACCACCTTCTAAGGACGAAAATAATGTGGAATACGAAAATATTATGGTTGCTGTTGATCGGTTGACTAAATATGTGATATTTGTCCCGATTCCTCGACAATTTACGGCTTCTTACTTAGCGAAAGTCTTCTTGAGAGAAGTAGGGAAATTTGGCATACCCGAAAAGATTATCTCTGACCGGGATAAGATATTCATATCTTATTTCTGGAGAGAATTATGCCAAGTGCTATAAATAACATAAGGAATGTCAATAGCATATCACCTATAGAGCGACGGCCAGACGGAGCGAGTAAACCAAATATTGGAACAATATCTGCAAATATATGTCAACAATGAATAAAGTAATTGGGTACAGCTTTTACCATAGGCAGCACTAGCATACAACGCAACCAAGCAGAGTACCATAGGAATGTCACCTTACTACGCGAATTTCGGAAAGGAACCAAGATTAATGGTTGATATGTCAGCATACTTGCCTACGGAAGCAACGCTGTTTGCAGAAGAACTGCAATCACTTTATACTTAACTACGATCTGACATTATGTTCCTGAACAAAAGAATGATCTCTCAGGCAAATCGAAAAAGGTCTGAGGGACCAGACCTTAAGGAGGGGGATAAAGTTTACCTTTGGCGACGAAACATTCGCACCAAGCGCCAAAATAGTAAACTTGATTTTCTTAAAATCGGAC
>NW_015622159.1:459464-461238 GCF_000836295.1 Verruconis gallopava
GGTATGAGCTTCAGAAGTATGAGAAGGTATTCAAACTAACTACTAGCTATGCTAGACAGTTGAATTACGAAGAGACACAACACCAGTAGAGACAGGACGTTTATATAGACAGCTTTCCTGATATCCTTATTGCCTTACTCATTCTGATCATTCTTGGCGAAATGATCAGAATGATCGCTCTGACCAATCATCGATACCCTAGTCGTCAGTCATTGGTTAATGCGCTCATTTTGATCATTTTCTCAAAAATGATCAAAATGATCACTCACATGACAAATCACGTGTTACTTCGTAACATATTATATAAGAAAAAGATAGATAAAGTATAGCCTATTACAGCCCTACTAGAGGATAATTTAATTCCTAGTAATAATATTAATTAGTTTAAGAAAATCTTAATAGTATATAGATAGTAAGCTATACCAGAAGGTATAACTATATTAGATAAATGGTTTAAGTTCAGAACTATATAGTTCCCTTATAGGGTTAGGCTTACGCAGGAGAAACTATAGATAATAAAGATTAGCTCTGGCTTCATACTATAGGAGAAGTTATTAACTAAGGAGGTATTATTTAGAAGGGAGGCTATATTTAGCTAGGACTTCTTAGAAATTAGGAGGATTAAGCCTAAGATAGCCCCTTTACAGATTATATATACTATTTCTTATAAACCTTAGTAAATAAAATTATTCTATATATTAAAAGTATTTAGTAAAATAATAACAGAAATACTTCAGGATAGGATATCCTCTAGCTATTTAGAAAGAAGTTATACATTTTATAAAAATCCTTTCTTCCTTATTAAAAAGAAGGATAGGAACTATAGACTTATTAATTCTATAATATATATTAACTAAATAATAATATAAGATACTTTTATACCCCCTTTAACTAATAAGTTTTCTAAATACTATACTAGATATACTTTTATAATAGTTATAGATTTCTTTTCAGGATATAATCAGCTAGAGCTGGTAAAAGAAAGCAGAGACCTAACTTTATTCCAGACAGAACTCAGTCTCTTACACCAGACTATCTTACCATAGGGAGCTACCAACTCTGTTACCTAATTCTATTATATAATCTAAGCTATTATAATACTAGTATAATATTATACTAGGATATATATAGATAATAGAGTATATAGCAGCCTAAGAATAATATATAATAATAAGGAGGTACTACTAAATATATATCACTATATATTTAAATATCTATAATAGGTTAGTAAGATACTTTTAGCTATTAAATATTCAGGGGCAACCATCTCTAGAAAGAAACTGGAAATAGGAGCTGAAGGAGTAACTATTATCAGTTATTATTATAATACTAATAGGAGATACCCTAATTATACTAAATAAGAAGTGATTCTGAATTAGCCTAAACCTATAACTTAAAAAGGAGCCAGAATATTTATTAGGGTCTATATATATTATTATATTTAGATTAAAGATTTTGTAACAATTACTAAGCCTATTTTTCAGCTATTTTAGAAAGGATAGAAGTTTATTTAGGGTAAAGAATAGTGGGCAGTAATACAAGTGCTTCAGGATGCTCTAACCAGATCACCGGTTCTATAACCTATTAATTATAGTGAAGGCACTAGGGAAATTATTATAAATATTAATATAAATAGAGATAGCTATAGAGGCACCTTAGGTTAGGTATAGTCTGATGGTCAATAAATAGTAGTGTTACGAAGTAACACGTGATTTGTCATGTGAGTGATCATTTTGATCATTTTTGAGAAAATGATCAAAATGAGCGCATTAAC